>NC_051158.1:180708507-181001007 GCF_013339745.2 Dermacentor silvarum | reverse complement strand
AAGGTGCGCAGGTTGAGATGATGCATACGCTGTGACAAAGGTAAAATGAAAACAAGCAGATTATACAACATGTACATAAATCACACAAATGCATCTAAAGTTACAATGCACAAAGAAATGAAAATGA
The DNA here is from genome assembly GCF_013339745.2 of Dermacentor silvarum. NCBI lineage: Eukaryota > Metazoa > Arthropoda > Arachnida > Ixodida > Ixodidae > Dermacentor > Dermacentor silvarum. The sequence goes on along the minus strand of NC_051158.1, from coordinate 181,000,880 downwards.
AAATTTACAAGTAACAATATATTTATTAATCAAACAAATGTATAAACAGAAGACATGAATAATATAGTCGTATAGTTGAAACAGTACAGTTTATATCATTTACAGGTAATTAATCCTTTTCTAGCACACAAGAGAACAAAAGTATGAACGTAACTGTTTTTACTCCAACTGGTTGTGTTTTCATATGTGTTTAGTGTTGTAGGGACGTTGTATGCCAAAGTTTGGTACTCATAGGTTGTACGAAACCGAGGTACAGACCAAATATGGGTGTTTCTTGTGGGCACCGTAATAACACGACGCTCTAGACATGATAAGGCCGTAATGAATTTCAAGAGTTCTTTGTTGGAAAAGAAGAGTGTGTTCAACAATTGATATGGTTAAATGTTGTCAGCCTGTATTATATTGAATTTTATTTATGTTTGTTAGTTGGAAGTGCATGTCGAAGCACTTGTAGACCAAAATTCGTTCTTGAGGGCGGAATGTTCCATTGTTCAGCTGTCCTAGTGTCATAGGCTGCCACATGTTCGTGTTAGGCGAGCTATGTTCCGAATACCGTTTACCGCGTGCTTGAGCTCCTTGCGATACATCAGCGCCAAACGGTGTTGAAAGAGATTTTGAATTCTAAGTAGATTAAGTGTTGTGAACAGTAGCTGAGTAGGAGCATCGTAGGGCTGATTACATATCAAGCGTATTATTTTTTTCTGCAAGAATGAGAGACAGTGCGTATTAGTTGTTGAGGCGGTGCCCCATACTAGACAGCAGTAATTTAGATGACTTAAGAATAAAGCATTGTAAATTAGTATTTTTATTTTGCGTGGAAGACATTTAAGGCAGTACTACTAGGATCTACTAGACATTTAAGGCCAACTACTTGGGACAGTTTTCCGGCGAGAAAGTGGCAATGGGTGTTCCACGTCATATGCTCATCGAAGAAGACACCTAGCGTTTTTATTGTTTTTACAATTTCAATTCTTGAGCCCCTTATAAATAAATCTGTTTCTTGTGTAATTTTCTTATTTTTAGCTTGAAACAACGCTGCTTTAGTTTTGTTTGCATTAATTTTAAGACCGTTTTCAACAGACCATTCGTGGACTTTCCTTAGGACAAGGTTAGCGGTCATTATGAGGCTATGTGCATTGTTTGATTTAAATAGCAAAGTGGTGTTGTCAGCATAGATAACATATTTTGTGTTAGAATCAATATTAACCAAGTCATTTACGTAGAGATTAAAGAGAAGGGCCCCAAGATGCTTCCTTGTGGAACGCCATCATTGACTGGTCTGATATAGGATACAACGTCAAGTTCCACTAGCTGCTTTCTGTGTTTCAGGTACGAAGTGATTAAGAATAGAGCTGTGTCCCGTATACCGTAATGGGTTAATTTTTGCAACATTCGAGCATGATTTACACTGTCGAATGCCTTACTCTAATCCATAAATAGTCCTACGGCTAAAAAACTCTCTTCCGGGTTGTTCAGAATGAATTCTTTTTGTTCAAGAAGGGCTATTTCCGTGGATAAGTGTTTTCGAACGGCATACTGGCAATTAGATATCGATCTGTTTGTTTCAGTGAATACTGGTATACGACAGGCAATAAGTTTCTCCAATCCATTCGAAAAGATAGGTAATATTAAAATTGGGCGGTAATTACACATGTGTCTTTTATCTCCTTTTTAACAATATTGCAAGTACCTTAGCAATCTTCATTTTACAGGGAAACATGCCAGAAGAAAGGCAGAAATTGTAGGTATGTAGATTAACACAGGAGCTACGATGTCAATACTATATTTCACAGGCCTGATTTGTAGATTATTATTATCACGTGTGGGGCTATTCCTTAATTCGTGAAAAATGGCGACTACTTCAGACACTGTCGTAGGACTCAAAAATTGGTGTCCGGACACCTTGACAAGCGATGACAGGCGTTCATGTTCACGGGTGGGTTGTCGATTTGAGTAAAATGTTCATTAAACGCTTCAGGCCAAACAATCACCTCGCATTTCTTTTCCATCGCGTACGATGTATTCTATAGTACGATATTTCGATGAATGGTTGAGTAGCGAGTTTAATTTGTTCCACATCTACTTGCCGTCGCTTTCAGAACTCTGAAAATAATTCTCATTATAACATGTTTTCGCTTTGCGTAGCGTAGTTCCGGAACTTATTAAATGTTTCGAAGTCAGTTATGTTACGGAATTTAATAAATTTGTCATACAAGTTATTTTTAAATTGGATATGAGCGTACAATTCAATGCTAATCCATGTTTTGCGATTTTAGCTGACCGCTTTTAAGTATGCGACAAGGAAAACGTTTTTGGCAGGAGACACCAAAGTTATCAAGAAAGATGTTGAACGCCTCGTCAGGATCCCTCGTGTGGTAGACATTGTCCCAGTTTATCAGACTTAGTTCTGCCCGAAAATGTTCAAGCTGAATAGGTGTAAGCAGCTGAGTGGTATCTGCGCATAAATCAGTTTTTTTTATTTCCGCGATCAAGAGTTAGAAAAATTGGCATGTGGTGAGTAAGGCTGCATAAAAAACACCTGTTTTTATGCTGCATGGCGCAAAGCTGGTTATGAAAAAGTCTAGGCACGTTTCCGTAGAGCACGTAACTCTCGTGGGTGCGGTGGATAGCATTGAACTCAAGGTCTTAAGAGCTCTACTGAAGTTCTTAAGGGCTTGTGAATTGTGCAACCGGCTTTGAACGTTGTAGCACGTAGGATCGTGTTATTGCTCGCATTTTTTTACTTCGCTTTTTTTTCTTCCATCACCTTTTATTCCCCTTACCCCTTCACCCAGTACAGGGTAGCCAGCCGGTATTTACACTGGCTAACCTCCTTGTCTTTCTTTCCCTTTCTTTCTCTCTCTTGAAGCACCCATGAGATTGCAACAGGATAACAAGGTCGATCTTAGCTTCACTTTGCGCTAAAAAGTTTATATTGAAATCTCCTCCCCAAAAATGTTATATTTATATTCAGAGGTGTACAAAAGAAAATTTTCATAGAACGAGAACAAGCACTCAGCATTACCAGTCGGTGGTCGGTAGAAAGTGGAAAAAACGGTCTGCCTATAAAAAGCAGAAAGTACTTCATAATCTTTTGTTGTAACACAGAACTCATTATTGCGATTTGCTTGAAAATTTGAGTGGATAAGCAAGCTGACGCCTCCACGTTGGGAAGTTTTTCTGGATTGGGTAAAACACTGGTAATTAGGGAGGTTCCAAGCAAGCGAAGTCGGCTCATATCGCGTTTCTGACAGCATTATGACATCATAGTGAAAAGATAGACTGGTAAAAATATGTCAAGGTCATCAAGTTTGTTTTTTTTTTTTTTTGCTGATTGACAATAAGGGTGGAAGCATCGCATGGATTTTCTGTGCGCAGGACCAACAAAGTTGAAAAACTGTTTGGGATTAACCCTAATCGGGGCGTGCCATGATTGAGAAGAGAGTGTATTCATTACTCAGCATAATTATTTCACCAGCCGTTCAAGGTCAGTTACTGATTGTATCACTTGCACACGTTCACCTTTGCATTTGCGGACTAAAACCTACCCGTTGCGATGCCACGGAAAGCGATATTGACTTTCTTCAGCCCATGCTTTGGTTGCATAAAGGAGGACCCTGTTTTGCGCTGTCAGGTTTTCTGTCATATACAGATCAGATTGGACAGTATGCAGCATCCCTCTTTTTGCGAGCCATATTTCCTTGATTTCCAGACGTATAAAGTGGCCAATGATTCCAGGAACCTTGTCAGCCCTAGACGGCAGTCTGTGAAGTGCTGAGACAACACTTTCTGACAGTGGCGGAAGCTCAAGTTTGGAAGTAATCTTCTTGATGTCCGTCATGAGACATTCATATTTTTTCCACTTCAAGCCGTGAATTTCGATGTTGAGCTTAGAAGTATGGAACTCAAGGTCATTAATAGCAGTATATACCCTCTGTATCTCGGTGTCTACTTTGGCCTCTTCAAGCTTAGTCACTCTTGAGCTGATGTTCTTAATTCGAGTATTATGATTTGATGCCTCCTTAAGGATCTCATCATATTTTGCTGACATGAGGTTAAGTGAAGATTCCATGTCGCTGGCTGTTTTCTTGAGGGGAAGCAATTCATCGAGTTTACGGTTAATGTCGAGCAGCAAATTCTCAATATTTGGCTCTTCAGTTTCTCGTCCAGTCGAAGCAACATTTCTTGCCCTGCGACAATCCGCACATTTTCAATTTCTTTTGTAATCTTCGCCATTAGATTTAGACGTGCATTCTGCGATTCCAGAACAAGAACCAAGATGGTATCGAGGGGAGCACCCGGAACACTGCATAAAGCTATCGTCAGCTTGTAGTGTATCTAAGCATCTCGTACAATCGACAGTTGAAAGAGCCATTTAGAAACACACTACGTGCAGATCAGCAGATTTACAATCCGTTAAGGCAGGCAAAGCAAGACATTAAAGTAGGACACAGTGGCAGCAACAGCAGCGAAAAAATGGCTAACAACAACTAACTAAAATGCATGCAGCAACCTGCAAGATTTGTGATGTACAAGTTATACGATGTGTTCTCTAGTCCACTTCTGCTGCCAAATGAACTGGGAGCATGAAGTCCAGGTGATTTTATAGGTGCAGGGGCGCTTTCATTCGTGGTGGGCGGCTTGTGGACAGGAGGACAGGTAGAGATATCAGAGAGGCAACGCTGATACCCGCAGCTTACAGATGATGCCGCTTGATGTTGTGCGCAGAGCCACTTTTTTAGCCACGAGTCCACGCAGCACGAAAGTCGACATCAGGAAGACAGCTGCGCTGTATGGAAGGCAAGCGTGTAGCTAAAGTCTTCCGTTACGTTGACGACTACATTGTTTTCCATGAGATGGACATTGATGAGATAAAGGAAAATGTGCTTGTTGCTCTCGAGACGTTTAAAGACTGTTTTAAGTCCCTTGAATTGACGCATGAAATGCCCGGTAACAGTACTCTTAAGTTTCTTGATACTAAGATTGTTTTTTGATCGGACAAGATCTGTTGGTGCTATGAACCGCGAAGTAATAAGCCGATTTTGCCCTATGCCTCGGCACATTCTAAACTGGTTAAAGGAGGAATCATAAATTTATGTTTTTTGAAGGCAGTTAAGAAATCGTGTTCGCATCAGATGCAATCCAGTCTTCGCTACCAGGTGGAGCGATTGTTACAAGCTGGATACCCGTTGCATGTGCAGTGCTCTGTTGCTGAATCTTTGCTCCGAAGAATGCGCATGGAGATTAATCGATCACAGGTTTCATCCCCCAACACGCATCAGAAACTGGCTGTCATCCCTTATATTCATGGGCTGTCACATAATATCAAAAAGATTGCAGGCCGCTCGAAAGTTAATGTGTTTTCGGCACCACAAAAGCTCATTAAATTCTGCAATCAGAGGTACGTTCGTAATCAAAGAGGCTGCAATAAGCAGCACAAAGACCATTTGTTCACTGTACTACTAATGTAGGCTACAGTATCCCGCTAACATGTGGCAAGCAATACATAGGGCAGACAGGGAAATGTTTGAATGAACGTTTGAAAGAACACGCGCTAAACGTAAAGAAAACGGCACATGATGGTTGGTTGGCGATGCACTGCAGTTCCTGTCAATGTAGACCTCCTTTTGAAAAGTGTGCTGTTGTCAGCAGAAGTGACCATAGGCTCACCCATGCGACAATAGAAGCTGAAAAGATATCTTCATTAGGCTCAGCCTGTATCAGCACTCCTTCTGTGCACCTGTCCGATAAAGAGCTGTCCTTTCTTAGAAGGCACTGTGCGCCTGTGCAGCGATAATGGGAACATAGTGTAAACACGTGTGGTGGTCAATAAACATTCTTGGTAGTTTGCGCTCGTCTGTGTCTCATGTGCTCTTTTGTGTATGCGTATTTGCGCTTCAAACTATTTCCGATGTACAACCAACAGGCCCAAATCGCTACAATTCTGTAGTTGAAGAAGGTGGTCCGTGCTGGCGTTTATTGGTACTGCTTTGACTTTTTTGATGCTTTTACGGATAAGCGTGTTCAGCTTGTGCCTTTCAGAAGCGTACCACTTGTGCATTGCAGCCACGTAAATTATCTGACTCATTATTAATGCATGGAATAGCCGTAGGAGATTGTCCTCCTTTAGACCGCTCCTCTTGTTGTAGATTCTATTGATTAATCCGATCATGCACTCCGTCTTGGTCGTGATTTTTCTGAGCATCGTGATGTCACCTCCGGTAGACTCGATGAACATTCCCAGAACCTTTAGGGTGTCGACCCTAGGAATGCTGGCCCCGCTTTTGGTGTGTAGTTGTATGTCGACTTCGTCCCCTGGGTTTAGGACCTTTGCGGACCGGTCTGCAGAGAAGTAGCTCAGACTTGGTTGTCGAGCATCGTAGACCTCTGCTATCGAGGAAGGTTTCAGTATGGTCGACTGCTTCTTATAGGCTCGATTCCACTTTCCCTTCGCTGTCGCTGGTGCACTAGATGGTGATGTCATCGGCGTATATCGTGTTCAGACCAGAAAAGCGCAATCATCGCTTCAATCTCCTACTTTATGATCAACAGTGAACTGCCGTGTGCTGCATACGATCAACAAAGCCGTGATAACAATTTTTTCGTCTAGGCAGCAGTCTCCACGTGTGTGCTGCTTTGTAACCAAAACCTATGCTTTGCCCCTTTTAACAGTGACATGTGCTTTGAACCTAAGCTAACTGTCCTATAATATTGCTCACTCGCTCTTGCATTTAGGCCGTCGTTTTGTTGCATACTCAAGAACACCCGTCGCATCTGGTCAACAACATTGATTTTCCATGCCACTAAAATTAGCACTTTGTTTCATCATTTTGCATTGCGTTCTCTCGTCGAACGCAAAGACTAAATTGTTTACGATATACCATGCATTCATAAAGTGTAAAACAATTTTATCAGCATCGTTACTTTGGGAATCCTTATCGCCGTTAATGCAATGCGTTTTCATTGGTGAAGAACACGCAATTTCGCTGTGGGAGATTCATTATTTAGAGGATCAGTAAAAAGTTTGTTGATAGTTACATAATTATTAAACTTGTGAGTATTGTAAGGATCGTGTCAGAATATTTCTTTACTTATGTATATCCATCATGCATGTGAAGTACTTCTGCGCTCTTAAGAAAATGTACACACAAGGAAGACCAAAGGCCGTTCCTCAGACAATTCCTTTCATTCGTCAAGATTTCTTTCTGTCCTTTGTCATTTGTGATTGTTCATCACCCTGCAGATAATTGGGACCCCCTCATAATTTTCTTACAAGAAGCCCCTTTCTCTCTTTTCATCAATTAGGTCCGATTAGGTCCATCATAATCTTCCCTTGGGTGACATTAAAGATAAGACATTAGATGAATTGCTGGAAAAAAAGTTTTTGCAATATGCAGCCAAAGAGTCCCGTCATGACAGTGTTCATGGCAAGTGGTTGCATTCAATAGACAATGTCCGAGCAAGCAAATTTGTTTGAATAATTCCGGTCAGTACTCAGTATTGTTTGGCACCCTTTTAAATACACTGAGGCAACGTTTTCTATTGTTTGCACTGTCAAAAAATAGGGGTGAGCGAAGCAGAGTTTATACAAAGGGCAACTAATGCACTAATTGCGCTTAGTTCCATGTGTTGTTTCAAGATTACTGTCGTCTATTGGAGACAATTCAAACGGGGCTTTGGATGTTTAAGAGACCGTGTTGAAAGTCTTGACTTACTTTTCTGTATTTCTATCGAACGTTTCTTTAGATGCCCAAGCAGTTGTCAAACTGAAGCCCCCGTGTTACGCCCGATGTGTTCTCAAAAGTTCTACCTTAGTTTTCGCAAGCCATGTTCCTCATGGAAGAGTTCAGTAGCCTAAATGGTAGCGCGGGGTTCATTACCCGATTAAATAGTCAATGGCCTTTTCGCTGTTATGAGTATCTGTGCAAGATTTCCTCGTTCATGGAAAGTATGCCAAACATCCAGCGTCCCAGCAGCAATCTGTATATCATGATAGAACGAGGCGTACACGATTTTTACTATCGTAGTTTTACAACGGTCTGAGCAGAGGAAGCGACCAAACTTTACGACGCTCATGGGTACCTAGGCCTTACCTCTGCAATTTTGCGGCAAATATTTGTTTACAGACTGCAACACCAGTGGCAGACGCGCGAGTCTTTCTCACTCGGTCTTATCAAGTATTTCAATTGAACTGCTTCTTGGCCTAAATAAAGCATGTCACGCTGACATAGAATAAGGATCTCCACGGCAGCAGCTTGATGATAACAATGTTTACGAAACCGTGTAGACTGGAATAACCGGCGTGTAGTCGATTTACCTGCTGACAGTGGTAGTTGCAGTGCTTGTTAAGGAAATTTAATCACGAATTTATTTGATTACTGTCATTGTATGCAATTTCTTATACAACAGACGTGTGTATGGCTAGGATGCCGGGATGTTTTCGCGTCCGCCAAGAGAAGACTATCATCATCAATGGCTCATGCCCCCGTAAATCTCCCGATCATACCCCCATAAGCACTCATACCTCCATAAACAAGCAAAAATGCAAAGACTCATAGCCCCGTTGACAACACGCAAATCATGCGAGAGACTAGCAGGTAAACTCACTTCTTTATGCTTAAGATTTCTAACAATGTTAAGAGGGTGTGTGACGTACATTGCTCCACATCTACGCATCTTTCTGAGTAACAAAACCCCTGTTAACCGGAATATATTATTTATTGCCTTGATGTTCCCTTTAACTGGATTCCTATGAGCTTTATGCACAGGTACGAGAAAGATAATATTGGGTTGAATAATTTCGAACTTTTGTAGAAAACGCAATGTTATCTATTAGCGGAAATATACATTAAAATGTTTCAATACATCATCGTAACTTGCGTGAAAAAATGCCACTGACAAAAATAAATGGCAATGCAAGTTTTTTTTTACAGTTGTCAACTGTATGTAATAAGCGGGTGTTCGGCCAGTTTGAATCACTATAATTTCTGTTCCAGAGCTGAACCCCCACTGAATCAAAATAGTTTAAGTTCCACACCGTATATGGAAAGCAAGGAAGTCTTGAATCATAAGTTGGCCTACTGTTCATCTTTCTACCATCAGCTCACTTTTATTGGTCATACGTCCACAGATGTCTGCAGTTTCGTTATTCTGTGGATATTGCTTGTCGATTTTTTTCCTCGCACATAAATATTATATTGATTGCCTAAGTAAGCATGGCAGTAAGAAAAAAGGCTTCCAGTTAAAGGAAATATTCAGCAATGAAATCGGTTAAAATAACGATACGCCACACATTCTGATCTGGTGAGCACAAGAATAGATATGACGTGTTTCTCTCCTTTTTTTGCTATGTTAACAAAAGAAAAAAAGCTGCAAATTTGCTAAATGATGACGTTCCGTTTTTTTATGGACGAAAAACTCAGGCTTGCTATTTTTATCGCTTCGTATCAAAAACAGATTTACCGGATCATCAAGAGTGTAGTAACTGCCTTACAAAAACACGCCGTGTCCCATTCCATTTCCACAACTCCCAACATGTCTAATGCTGGAAGTTTGCTTTTAGTGCGCCTATCGTGTGCCGCCATGCCGCTGCTTATTTCTACTCACAATTTGCTTGACAGAAAGACATAAAGGGTAAAACGACAGTATTTTTAAAGCTTATCAGGCTCAGGCAGGCTACACTCCTCTCACCCCCTTCCCCTAGTCTTTCGGTAATTCAGAAATATGCTTTTTAGTTTTGTGCAACCAGCATATTCACGTAAAAGTTTCAAAAGACTGAATTTATCGTGAAGCTTTTCTGATATACTGGGCAATAATAAATATTGTCACTGACACATTTTATTTGCGATACGACGACTACACCTGGCCAGAGTTCTTCCTCAAACCCTAGACTACGTACGCTAATTCGAATTAAAACCTTTACTACTGCAACTTTATGAATATTTAGTTTATAGTTCTTAAACAAATATTGGACCACTCATTTACTGTAGAACTACAATTAATCGGCCTGCGTGCACTTACTAAACATTTATGGCATCAAGTTTTTTTTTTAATGCTATGCAGAGCTTCATTGCTGTTTGCGCAAGGCGGGGCTAGAATTTGTCGCAGACACCAAATACACTGTGAGCTTGGGCTCACCAGAAAGGCACTGCTAGGCTTCAAAAATTGAAGCAGCTAGGACTGAGCTAATTGTGAAGATATATTCATTTGCGATTGTCAAGTAAATAATTGCAATCGTGAATAGGGTAGAAGGCAACCTAAGGAAATTGCATTGGTTTCTATTGGTTTTAAATGTGCTTACAGAAATACCTGAAGTAAATATCACTCTATCTTTGTGCTTGTTGTATTTTTCTAAGCGCTTGGAAAGGTCATATTTAACAAGAATTTAGAGTTTCTTGCGAAAGCACAACTTGATAATACAGCCTCAGTTCTGGTGTACTGAAGGGAAACCGGTTGAATCAGTTCTGGTATTGCAAAACATACTTATTGTAAGTAACATTGCATAAAAGAAACTGGCACTGCGAATATTTCTGTACTTTAAAAAAGCATTTGACTTGCTGACTCACAAGATAATAATGTATACGCTTCAAAAATATGGCGTCCGTGGGACTTCTCTATCACTTTTTGGCTCCAATTTCAGCTGCAAAAGACAAGCTGTTCGCATTGATGGCTGCATGCCCAATATGCATTCCATTCAATGTGGCGTTCCTCAAGGTAGCCTTCTAGGGCCATTTCTTTTTAATTTATACGCGAACGACATCATCAAAATAGCCAAATAATTAAGATACATGTTTAGTCAAGAGTTCGACGCAAGTTTGTCTGGTCAGGTAACATGATGAAGAACTTGTAGTCACTGACGAAGTCAAGGTAAAAATAACACAGAGACGTTTCGGGACCCGTACGGGTTCCTTGATCACACTAAAAGCGGGCACGAGCCGCAAGTCATTTTTTATGTCAAAATGTGACGTAGAGAACTGGTGGTGCAGCAGCACAGCTGTTGTCTCGTCGCCTTTATTCGGCTGAGCCACGCGCTGAACGAAGACGACGCGCACAGTGATGATGATTATGTACAGGTGAAGAAGATGAAGGATGAATATTTTGCTCACACTAATAACCCCCTCGCGCGGAAGCGGCCAACCTGGCCGCTGGTTATAGCGGGGCGGTACGTCGTTGAAATGGCTTTAGGGGCGAAACGTGGAAATTTCTGTGCCACGGTAGCGGCCATCGGAAGGCGTGACAGCGGGATTGACGCGGTAGTTCACTGGCGAAGTTTGCTCTACAACAGTGTAGGGCCCTATAAAACGCGACTGAAACTTTTCGTGCTGGCCAGGAACTCGAGTGGGTGTCCACAATAACACTTCATCGCCGGGGCTGAACAGAATGATGCGGTGAAATGCATCGTAGCGAGTCTTCCCATCCTGTTGACTTGCCTCGGTGTTGAGGCGGGCGCAATGGCGACACGCGGCAAGGCGAGATATTAACTGCTCACTCACTGACGCCGACGAGTTCACGGGGGCATCAAAAAAAGAGACGTCGAGGAGAGAGGTCGGTTGACGCCCGTAAACTAGAAAGAATGGTGAGTAGCCAGTAGTGCGCTGTGCAGCGGTGTTGTAGGCAAAAGTCACGAATGGCAGGATGGTACCCCAGTTGGTGTGGTCAGCGTTGATGTACATGGACATCATGTCAGAGAGAGTTCGATGGAAGCGCTCTGTGAGGCCATTAGTATGAGGATGGTAGCTGGTAGTCGTCTTATGGATGATGTGGCATGTGCGGAGGACGTGCTCGAGTAGCTTCGACAGAAACGCCTTGCCACGGTCACTCAAAAGGACGTGTGGTGCTCCATGTCGTAGAAAGATGGCTTCCAAGAAGAAAGTAGCAATCTCCTCTGCGGATCCTGAAGGTAGCGCAGCTGTTTCGGGGTACCTGGTCAAGTGGTCAACTGCAGTGACGACCCATCTCTTGCCGCTAGCTGATAATGGCAGCGGTCCGTAGAGGTCACTCCCGATGACTGCGAATGGAGCGTCAGGACAGGAAAGAGGTTGCAGCAGTCCACCCGGAGGTGAAGTGGGCCGTTTGCGGCGCTGGCAGAGCGAGCAAGAAGCGACGTATTTCGATACGCAGGTGGCAAGTCCAGGCCAGGAAAAACGACTGCGGATGCGTTCATAGGTCTTGTGAAAGCCGAGATGTCCAGCCGTGGGATCATCGTGAAATGTCTTCAATGTCTGTTCCCTGAGTGATCGAGGAGCGACAGGAACCCAACGCTGTCCTTCGGGGTGGAAGACATACCGGTAGGGGATTGAGTTTGCACACTTGAAGTTCTGTAACTGGCGACGCGCTCGCGCGTTAGGAGGACGAGATGAGCCGTGAAGGCGTTCTATAATTGAGTGGCAGTAAGCGCCATCGCGTTGGTGGGACTCGAACGTCTCAGGGTGGAAAGAAGGAAGACCGTTGAGAGCGGCGAGTGAAAGAACTGCAGAGGACGCGTTTACAGGCTCGGTGACGGATGGAGGCAGGCCGGGAACGTCGGACGGCGGTGGTAACGGACAGCGGCTGAGAGCATCTGCATCGTTGTGTTTCTTGCCGGATTTGTACGTGACGTCGAAGTCATATTCTTGCAGACAATGTATCCAGCGACCAAGACGGCCAGATAAATTCTTTAACGTCGACAACCAGCATAAGTCGTGGTGGTTGGTCACGACCGTAAAGTGGCGGCCGTGTAAATACGGTCGGAAATTTTGGATGGCCCAAACAACTGCGAGACACTCCTGCTCAGTGATTGTATAATTTTTCTCGGCCGATGTTAGCGTCCGACTTGCGTATGCGACCACGAGTTCCTCAAAACGTTGTCGTTGCAAAAGAACAGCGCCAATTCCATGGCCGCTTGCGTCAGTATGGAGTAGAGTGGCTGCAGACACATCGAAATGACACAGCACTGGCTCAGACGTGAGGGCACGCTTTAAAGTGTAAAAGCCGCTTTGCACTCGTCTGACCATACGTGTGGAGTTCCTGAAGGAAGGAGTCGGTGAAGCGGAGCCGCGATGGTGGCGAAGTCACGTATGAAGCGCCGGAAGTAAGAATCCTGGCCAAGAAAGCTGCGAAGTTCTTTGGAGCGTTGGGGCCTCGGAAAGCGGAGGACGGCGGCAATCTTTTCGGGGTCAGGCCGAATGCCGTCTTTGATTACGAGGTGGCCCAGTACATTAATAGTCTTGCTGGCAAAGTGGCACTTTTTGGTATTCAGCTGAAGGCCAGCAGCAGAGAGAGACACGTTAGAACTTCATCTAGGCGCTGCAAGTGGAGTTGGAAGGTTGAAGAAAATATGACGATGTCGTCAAGGCAGCACAAACAAGAGTCCCACTTAAGCCCCCGCTGAACAGTGTCCATCATTCGTTCGAAGGTTGCTGGTGCATTGCAGAGGCCAAAAGGCAGGACGTTAAATTCGTGCAGTCGATCGGGTGTTGCAAAGGCAGTTTTTTCTTTGTCGGCCTCATGCATCGTAATTTGCCAATAACCCTAGCGTAAGTCAAGACTGGAAAAGTATTCCGTGCCTTGCAATGAATCTAAGGCGTCGTCAATGCGAGGCAACGGATATACGTCTTTTCGGGTTATTTTGTTCAAGGCACGGTAATCAACACAAAATCGAACTGAGCCATGTTTCTTGCGCACCAAAACGACGGGTGACGACCAAGGGCTGGCGGAGGTGCGGATGATATTTCGCTCGAGCATGTCGGCAACGTGCTTGTCGATAATCTCGCGTTCGGCGGAAGAAACGCGATATAGTCGACGCCGGACAATAGAACTTCCATCGAAGTGTATGCGATGAGTTGCCGCTGAAGTCTGGTCCAAGAGAGGTGAGTGTACGTCGAAGGAAGATTTATGTTTCGACAACAAGGCCAGTAGTTGATGTGCTTGCTGCGGAGTCAGATCCGTACTAATTGCGTTGGCGAGAGCAGTAGCAGAAGAAGCAGCTGTAGGTGGGCGTGGTTCTGAGGTACCAGTACTCGAAACCATCACCGAGACAGGCTGTGTGTCCACACCGGAAGCCATGACAGCCCCTTTGGGAAGCAAAATCTGCTCATTTGTGACGTCGAGTACTGTGAGAAGGGCCGTGCCGTTGATGAATCGAACGAGACTCGACGCTAGTGCAATTCCTTTGGATAGGCAACAGGCTGATTGGGCGACTAGAACATCGCCATTGTAAATTACGTCGGAAGCAATAACAAGAAGTTGCTCATGGCCAGGTGGCACCACATAATGGGCTACGCTTCGCAGACGGTGGCGGGACTGAGACCCCTCGTCGGTGTCATCGGTCTCGCGCATGTGGTCAAGGCGCTGTCAGCAAGAGATGAAAGCGGCAGCGAGAGAAAGAAAGTCCCAACCAAGAATGAGCATATAAGCGCAGGAAGTCAGCACTGCGAACGGAATATGGTGGCGAATCCCATCAATAAAAACTCAAACGGTAAACTGTGCCGATGGCCGTATCGTAAGGTTATTCGCGCTACGCAAAGGAGTGCCATGGTAAGGTGTAGTGACCTTGCGTAGACGAGAGCACAAATCGTCATGAATAATAGAAATAGCGGCTCCCGTATCAACTAATGCTCGAACAGGCGCACCTTCAGCATACACTAATAAAAAATTGGCCGGGCTCTCAGGAGGTGTTCTTTGTCCGAGCGACGCAGTTTTCCCCCCAAAAACTCCACCATCTAGTTTTCCGAGCGGTAGCGGTAGTGTCGGCTGGAGTGGCGATGTTGAGCGTCGGAGAGGGGAAGGAGAGCGGCGGCGTCCTGGACGGTAGTTTCGAGGAGCGTCGGGTGGAGCGGGTGGGGAGAAGGAACGTGTTGAAGGGCGGCGCTGGTATGGGCTCGGAAAGGACATCAGATCCCTCTCGTAAGCATCGTAGCCGCGACGTTCGTCCTGCTGGCGCTTCGACAAAACCGCGAGATGTGGCCTCGAATGCCACAATAAAAACAGATTGGGCGGGAGGAGCGCCAGGGGGCGTAAAATGCAGGTACAGGTGCACGGGTTGTAAAGGCTGCGACGTCGTTCTGAGGAACCGGAAGGGCAAGCTGAGCGATGGAAGGTTGCATGGCAGCAACTAGGGCGTACGTGGCTGGCGGATTTGGCGGCGTCGGAGGGTCAGGGCGTACAGCGTAAATCAAGGAAGACAGATCGTTTTTGATGATGTCTCGTAGCCCAGTGGACGTAGAGTGAGCTGGAAGGATAGCAGAGCACGACAGGCCTTGTGCCTGAAGCTCTTCGCGGATCAGAGCCCGAATCAACGTGCGCAAATCGGCATCCGAAAAAGTTCGCGTGTCACAGACGTCTTGCTGTAACCGGATGGCTTGTAGTGTATCCAGATGCTGGCAGGTCGCGATGACATCGTCTACGGTGGTGGGGTTTTTAACTGCCAGTGAGTTAAACGCAACGTGTCCAACGCCTTTTAAAATGTGTCGAACGCAATCGGTCTCACTCATTGCCGCGTCGACGCGGCGGCAAAGGGAAAGGACGTCTTCAATGTACGAAGTGTATGTCTCCTCTGGTTGTTGCATGCGCGCATCGAGCTGCCACTTTGAAACTTCAGAATGGATGGATGGCGTTCCGAAAATCTTCCGGACTTGGTGCTGGTAGGTCGTCCAATCGGGCAAGGCGCTCTCATGGTTAAAGAACCACGTCTTCGTGACATAGGACTGGTAGAAGGCGACGTAGCGAAGTTTTCGAGTGTCGTCTCAATGGTTGTACCCACTCACTCGGTCATAGTTCTCCAGCCAGTCCTCGACGTCGTCGCACGGGAAACCAGAGAATATAGTGGGGTCACGCTGCGGGGCGGTAACCTCCCATGCGGAGGCGGCTGGTTGGGGGGCAGCGGGGGTGATGCCAGAGGCTCCGGGTTGCGGCACTTGGTTCATGACAGTGGACAGGCGGAGCAAACGGCGACCCGAACGAAGCTCCAGTGGAACTCGACGTCGTAGAGGTCTAGGGGATCGAAAGCAATCTCCACCACTTTCTAAGGCAGCAGCACAGCTGTTGTCTCGTCGCCTTTATTCGGCTGAGCCACGTGCTGAACGAAGACGACGCGCACAGTGATGATGATTATGTACAGGTGAAGAAGATGCAGGATGAATATTTTGCTCACAATATATGTATATACATATATGTATACGAGAAGAAAGTGAACCGAGTGGTGGCGCTGGCTAACACTCCCAGGGTTAGTTCTAGTTGTAAAAACATAAATACCCCAGAACGTGGATGGAAAAACGCCTCCGCGGTAGCTCAATGGTGAGAGCATCGCACGCGTAATGCCAAGACGTTTTCGTTCCCTGCCTGCGGACAGTTGCTTTTTCATCCGTTTTCATTTTCATTAATGTATCAGTTCTTTAATACAATTGGAAGTACAGGTGCTTTCCCCTATGTGGTCCTTGATGTCATTGTTTGTTGGCTTCTTATGATATATATATATATATATATATATATATATATATATGAACGTATTGTTGATGATGCTATGAGCCGGGCACAAGCCTTAGACAGAAATGAAATTTTGACGGGCTCAAAGCCCCATCATCCGAAAAACCAAACCAACCTTATGCTCACCTACTCATCTACATTACCGCACGTGAACAACATCCTATCCAAACGCTTTAATATTATTCAGCAGACCACCATGTTTGTCTTCAATTTTCCCAGAGCCACCCCGAGTTGGCTATCGCCGGGGAAGGAATCTAAGAGATATCCTCGTCAGAGCTAGAACAACCACGGTTCAAAACATAGAATAAGGCTGCAGACCTTGTGATAAACCACGCTGCAAGGTCTGTAAGCACATGACTTCAACCTGTCTTGGTAAGGCTACTTCCTCTGATTTCGCATTGAAAATTAAGGAACCTCTATATTGTGACAGCAGCAATGTGATCTACATGTTCCATTGTGAAGTCTGCGACCAACAGTATATAGGCCAGACTGGAACCGCGTTCACACTCCGTCTAAATAACCACAGAGCTCACACCCGCGCACTACCACATCTCCCATTTTCAAAACTTATCAGTCTGTCTGAGCATTCATTTGACCAAATACGTGTCACTCTTCTCCAGTCAGGCTTCCGCTCTTCTCGGGAACGGGAACAAAGAGAGTCATATTTTATCCACAAATTTAGAACAATCACGCACGGCATAAATGAACACATGGGAAACCTCTAGTTTCTTTGTCCATAAGTTAAATTAGCTAAATCAGAACAGAATGCCCTCATAGCCAAGCCGAACACGTGTGTGATGTCGAAAGAATGCCCACTACCCAGTGGGGGAGCGGACCGAACCACCCACATTATTGTGCCTTGCTTTTTATTATCTTGCTTATTTGCAGGTTATTTCTTCTTCTTTGGCGTTTCTCGTGTTTTGCCCTTTTCTCTGTCTGGCACGACCAGGTCTTGGTGTCTTCCTTTTTTTTTAGCACGTTCAACTTAATATGACAGGCGTGCCCGTCAATCATGTATGCAAAACACGCTTAACAGCGACCTTATCAATTAAATGTCCACTGCCGCTGCTGACGGCAATGCGTTGTGCATTGTCGTCAATCATGTAAAAGCGCGTCTAATGGGGACCGTGTCAAAGGCGTTCCGCTGACAATGATGATTCACGTGTAAAAGCACGCATAATGGGGACCGTATCAAGCACCTGTCCACTGCCAATAATGACAATCACGCGTCGTGAAGAACCCCGTTACCAACAAGTAATCTCCCTGCCATTGGCTCTCTCCCTGGGATTTTTTTTCTCTGTTTGCTCCCTCTATCTCTCCTTTCTCCCTTTTTTTGGCGTCTTCTTTCTCTACCTGAAGATAAAAAAAGGCTGTTGCGAGAATTTCCTGTATCCCTTGAAAAAGGTCGGACCACCGACCGAAACTGTTGGGTAAATAAACCTAAGACAACCGCGAAGTTGTGCTTCTGATTTTTTAAAATAAGCTTGACCCATTGAAAAATACAGTTACTTATATATATAACTGGATTTTTAAGTAACTGGATATATACACACGCGGTGCAACGTGTAGTCGTGTTACGCTGGGCAGGAAGATAACGAGGCAGAGGCTCCGCGGAAGTATGCGCAGAGTGTGTCGCAACATGTGCGTCTGCTGTGCGTCAACACAACACGCTAAGCCGCTTATGTTCGTCATGCAGGTTAGTAAACCATACAGTCTTTTTACAAAACAGTCAAGTAATCACTTTCTGCTGCAGCTGCAGGGCCCACATTGCTGCCTTTCCATGATTGTTAAGTGCTGTGATGTGGTTCGCTCTTTATTGTTGCTGGCGGGTGACGCCGAAACTAGCCCTGGACCTGATGTTCAAGCCGTCCTAAATGAACTTAAGAACCTATCCGCAGGTCAATCGCAACTAATCGCCGTGATTCAGGGCCTCAAGTCTCAGTTACTAACAACTGACAAAGCTATATCCGACCTGAGCGTGGGTATGACTGACCTGGAGACCCACTACCTAAACCTAGCCCCCCTGCGTTCCGATATAGAAAGCGTGAAAAGTGATGCTTCCCGCACAGCACACACAATCCAGAGGCTGGAAGCGCGTACTGATGATGATGAGAACCATTCGCGGCGCAACAATCTGATTTTCTATGGTATTGCTGAGTCTTCAGGGGCGGAGTAATTCACGCACTCGGAGGACATAAACATTGACCACTGTCGCAAACATATGAACATCACGCTTGACCCGAAAGAAATCGAGCGTGCACACCGCTTGGCCAATCGTGCAGGTAATCGTAACCGCCCCATAATAGTGGAATTCACATTTCACAAAACAAAAGGACTAGTCCTTCCCAACGGCCGCAAGTTTAAGGGAACAGGCTCAGCGTTGGCGAGGATTTTACACGTCGTGTTCAATTTGCCCGCAGACATCTGGTTGCATTAGCAAAAAGCAAATCGGCACCTTATTCCCCGCGTTTTAAAACCCTGTTCATAAGCGCTACCTTTTTGAAGAACGCACACAGAGTGTGAAAGAATTGCAATAGCAGCCACCTCGCCGCGGGACCCGCCGTGGTTGCTCAGTGGCTATGGTGTTGGGCTGCTGAGCACGAGGTCGCGGGATCGAATCCCGGCCACGGCGGCCGCATTTCGATGGGGGCGAAATGCGAAAACACCCGTGTACTTAGATTTAGGTGCACATTAAAGAACCCCAGGTGGTCCAAATTTCCGGAGCCCCCCACTACGGCGTGCCTCATAATCAGAACTGGTTTTGGCACGTAAAACCCCATATTATTATTATTACCTCGCCGCGGGAAACACACCTGCCCTTGTTATCGACACGAGCTAGCCTTTGCTTTTCCGTTATCTTTACCAACGCACGCAGCTTCGTTCCTCAACGCGATATTCTGTCTAACCTCGTGTTGTCGTCTAACAGTAATTTGCTGATAATTGAATCCTGGCTAACTGACCATATCACCGATAGCGAGATTCTTGCTTATCTGCCGAACTTCTGCCTTTACCGGAAAGACCGCAAAATCTCACGAGGCGGTGGTGTGCTTATCGCCGCGCATCATCATTTATCGTGCTCACTAGCAACCATCGAGAGTGACTTGGAAATGATATGGCTAATCTGCCGCGCTTCACCGCAGACTGTTCTTTTGGGCGTTTGCTACAGACCACCACATAACATTCCTGATTTTTCCCATAAACTTAATAAAATCTTAAGCGAAATTGGTGAAAAACACCCTAACGCAGAGATCCTGCTTTTCGGTGATTTTAATTTTCCGCAAATCAACTGGACTAACAATACAGCTTTAATCGTAGGCTCAATCAGTTGGCTCAAGCCTATTTCATCGAAAATGAAAGGTGAGTCGTGAGTAAAAGCACCTCCTGTTATCCTCCGCCGTAAAGAATACAACTTTCTGACAGATCGCTTTTGAATGTGTCTAGTGCGCATGAGCTGTATACCGGCACACATGATGTGTGTTCTGAAAATAAATCAGTTGGGAGGAAGTGTATGTTGCCTCTATGATGATGACAATGGGTTGACCATGCTGAACTGATGACGACGCTACCACGACGGTGAGAGGACGAAGGCATGAGAACAATGATACGATGGCGACTGTTTGACGATGACGAAGTGATCACCACGGCATCACAAGAGCCGGACAACGAATGTAGAATGGTGAAGATGGAACGATTTAGACGGCATCACGACCATCGTATGACAATGAATTCATCATGGCTGTGTGACGATGCTGGCCAAACAACAATATAACGACGTGTATTTATGACAAAGATGGAGTAAAGACAATGCAACGAACACGACAGCAGCACGAGTGCGAATGTGTACCTAGTTGCTCAAGCTATAAGACGAGTCGGCGTTAAAAGGTGTCACGATGACTGCTTGAAGAGAGTCAGAAGACGAAGTTCGAATGACAACGCTCGAACAACCATGATGGTAACATGGCAACGCTATGACCACGAATGAATAACCACGACTGTATCACAACGACGCAATGACGAAGATTTCATGACAACGGGATGATTACAGTGGCTTGATGGCAATGGCAAGGCGACGACGGCATACCGAGACTCGGACGGCGAAGCTATAGTGATGATGAACGACCACGATGCAATTACAATAAAGTTATAACAAATCCTTAACGACTGCATGAAGACAATGGCGTGACGACAGCGGCATAACGACAGTCCTATGAGAAAGGTGGAATGAAGACAGGGCAACAAAAACGACGGCATCACGAGAGAATTGCAGAAGGGTATGTGTTTGGGCTTTCTTGACCAACTTATCCTTTTTAACGGAGCTGGTGACCATAGCTCAACTGACCTAAAGTAGGCAAAGAATGCTAGTTGCTATAAAATGACGAATAATAGCGCAAACTGACAAGGGCAACATGAGAAGTCGTCTTGCACATCCATTGCGCATCAATAAACTTATAACTTCGCTTCATGATCATCGCAATCAAAATCCCTAGATATTTTTTGCTTTTTTGGCAGAAATCTGGGGACTTGAATCGCAACTAGTGGCACGGGCCACCTGTCATTCACGTTTGGGAGCAATCAATGGCTATATGGTTCGCTAACATAAATGTTACAACATAAGTAGTAAGCTAAGAATCTACGAGCCCTAACACGCGTTTTACCGTTTATTAAGCTTTCAGGTGTTCATTTCTGCAAAAAATATACAAATTTAAGCCTGCCGGTCATGTCCGCAGAAGCGATGCGTGCACGTAGCTAAACTATCGGTTTCCTTCGCGTTGTATATTTATTCTGTTTTTGTGCCACCATACCGAGAAGCAAGACACCTGCGCTCAATTTACGCACTGGGGTGTCTGCCGACCTGTAGCTTCTACCTTAGAGACCCTCGATAGATCGAACACGTAGAACGTAGCAGCGCTTTCGCAAAATAAATCCATCAGTTAAAGCGAGCTATGCCTTTGTGCAAGAAAGAACTCGGAAGGTATTGCGGCGGCTACCTTTGCTCACGTTCAACCCCAGCGAGAGATTGATGTCTGCGCGCAGAAAATTTGTTTTCGTTTGCAGAAAACTGCTCTTAGTGTATTATAATACTACTGTCGTAAGAAAAATACAAAAAACATGCGGCGAAAGGTCACTAAAAGGGAACTTCTGCTATGGATTCAATACTATGAATCAAATCATGCTTACAAAAAAAAAGATGTGCCTCATTCAGTGCCGCTTTTCTGTTGTGCGGATTGTGATGGTTTGGTAAATTAATATATCTGGAAGCAGACCGACATAATTCGAGGACGTGCCCTGCTTTGTGTGTCCCGAGAAGTTCAAACAGTAAGGAAGGAAGGAAGGAAGGAAGGAAGGAAAATAAGGAGGCGAAAGGCAGAGAGGTTAACCAGGTTAAGTGTCCGGTTAGCTACTCTGCACGGGCGGATGGGATAAGGGCAGAAAAGATTAGAAAACAAGAAAAGATTAAATAGAAGAAAAATAAAACAAAAAAGAACAAAAAAAAACCACATCTGTCCGCACAATTCTATAGTTTTTCATGAAGTCCTGTTTCTTTTAAAAAGCGTACTAGCGCTTTTAAAGCAGTTCGTTCCGACGTCGGCCGGGACCAGCGACCAATAATTCTGGCTTCCGTAAGGGGGCGGCTGTCTATCTTGTCGAGCGTGGTTCTGAGGACTTTCCTTTGTGCACTAAAACGACGACAATCGCACAGAAGATGTGCTATAGTCTCTTTGCAACCACAAGTTTCACAATATGGACTTGTGGCCATTCCCATCAGGTAGGAGTACGCGTTGGTGAGAGCTACTCCAAGTCTTAGGCGACAAATGAGAGTTACCTCCCGTCGTGGTAAGCCATGTGGAAGGCGGAGCTTCAGATGAGGATCCAGGGCAACAGAGGCGCTGGTTTTTAAAGTCCGTTGAATTCCAGTGGGCTAACGTAAGCTCGCGAGCAAGCGCACGGAGCTTTCTTGCTGCGTCTGTTCTGGACATAGGGATAGCGACGCAATCGGTACTGGTATGTGAAGATCGAGCGGCTGCGTCCGCTTGCTCGTTTCCAAAGATACCACAGTGACTTGGCAGCCATTGAAAGAAAATGTCATGCCCTTTGTCAACTGCCTGATGGTAAATTTCGCGCCTGTCCGTGACAAGTTGTTCGTGGGGTCCACGGCGTAGTGCAGAGAGCAAACTCGGGAGGGCGGCCTTGGAATCGCAGAAGATAGACCATTTCTGTGGCGGTTCCTGTTCGATAAATTTCATTGCTGCAAGTTCGACAGCCGTCGTCGACGTCAAGTGCGATGTCCGGAATTTTATTACTGTAGATTTTGCTGGGACAAATACTGCAGCTGCTGAACTGCAGTGCATGACCGACCCATCTGTGTAAACATGTAAGCGGTCACTGTGGACCTCATGTAGTAGCAATAATGCTGCTTGTTTCAATGCTGCTGACGGCATTTGTGCCTTCTTCTTTACGCCTGGAATGGTGAGGCATATTCGAGGTGAATGCAGTGACCCCAGTGGTAACGAAGGCCATGCTGCAGGGACGTAATTTGATGGTAGCGATGCTTCGTGTATAATCAGGAGACGGCTAAAACTCGTATGCGGCCTAGTTGTTGGCAGGCAAGCAAGATGGTGAAAGGCCGTACTTGTGACATGTCGAATGCGCACTCTTAGAGCGTCGACTGCAAAGTACGTTGATACAGGGTGGTCACGTGCTATGGCGATTGTGGCCGCTGTGGATGCACACTTAGGGAGGCCGAGGCACGTCCGTAGAACTTGGGCTTGCATACTCTGGAGTGTTTGAAGGTTCATTTTACTGGTGCTTCCCAGCACGGGCAGGCTGTATCTTAGGAAGCCCATAAATAATGCATGTTACAACTGTAGCATCGATTGCACAGTTGCACCCCAAGACTTTCCGCCGACAAATTTGAATAAATGTGCTATTGCAGTCAACCTCTTTTTCATATATGAAATATGTGGCGTCCAAGACAAATCACGATCGATGATGACTCCAAGGAAACGGTGTTTTGTTTCGTAAGCAATTACTTGTCCATTTATGCGTATAACATATGGAGTCATTGTTTTGCGCGTAAATGCGACTGATCGGCACTTTTCGGAGGATAAATCTAGGCCTTTCATACGCAGATAGGACGACGTTTGTGTGACCGCCTTCTGCTGTCTCGCTCGTATCTGCGGACGAGTTACGCAGGCCGCCCAGATGCAGATATCATCTGCATAGATGGATATATGAACCGTCCTTGGCAATGATCCAACAAGGCCTAGCAGTGCTACGTTGAAGAGCGTGGGGCTTAACACTCCGCCTTGTGGCACACCTTTGCTGGTGACATGGTGGGATGTCATTCCATCTTCTGTAAGTACGAAGAAGGGTCTCTCCTCCAAATAGCTGTGAATCCAGTGCAGTGCACGGCCACCAATGCCCACATCGATCAAAGCATCGAGGATTGCTTGGTGCGCTACATTATCATATGCGCCTTTCACATCAAGAAACATCGCCACCGTTAAAAGTTTCATGCTCTTTTGGTGTTGAATAGATGTTACCAAATCAAGCACGTTATCGACCGATGACTGACCGCGCCGGAAGCCCGCCATTGCATTCGGATGTACCTCATTGTGTTCCGAATGCCATTCAAGACGCGTCAACACCATCCTTTCCATTAGTTTCCCAACGCAACTGGCAAGAGCGATGGGACGGTACGATGCCAAGTCTAATGGAGATTTAGAGCTCTTAAGTAAAAGTATTAGGCGACTGACCTTCCACTCACAAGGAATGAATCCTTCGCGCCAGGATTCGTTGTATCTATCCAAGAGTACACTGCGGCTTTGTGGCCAAGGTTTCCAAGTGCTTTGTATGTGACACCGTCGGGCCCAGGCGATGATGACTTCCTACAAGTCGCCAGCGCAGCTTCGAGCTCCTCCATAGAGAAGAGATTCATGCGAGAGTCCTTGGTTGCCGCAACATCACGTGCTAATGGTACAGGTCGTGATGGCAAGCCAGCGATTCTAGCGCAGAAATCCTCAGCAACGTCGATCTCACGTCGTCCTTGATGCAGGGCAAGATACTTAAAAGGGTGGCGCTGTTGTGGAGACGATTGTAGGCCACACAGAGTTCTCCATATGTGGGACAGAGGCTTTCGAGGATCGAAGTACTCGCAAAAGGATTTCCACTTCTGAGATTGTAGCGTATCGATGCGGCGCTGGACTTTCTTTTGGATCCGCCTCGCCTCCCTCAGATCATGAATACATTTGGTGCGCCTGTATCTTCTTTCCGCGTCGGCGAATCGCTCGAAGCCTTTCCAATTCACCTTCATATTCATTATACTTTGGAGAAGGCCTAAAAGTGAACATAGCCTCTTGCAGTGCATTTCTAATCTGATTCTCCAGAAATGATGGGTGGCCTTCTTGACATTCGTCTCCCATAAGCGATCTGAACTTCGTCCAGTCTGTTCTACAGAGGGCACTAGATAGAGACTTGGCCACTGCCTTGATATTAAAATAGGTAGGAACGTGATCACTTCCATGGGTTTCTATGTCTGAGAACCACTTTATACTGCTTCGAAGACACTGAGAGACGAAAATGAAGTCCAGACAGCTGCTGTAGGTTAGTCCCCGTAAATATGTCGGGCTGCCGTCATTGAGACAAGAAAGCTCTTGGTCCGAGGCAAATGCGACTAGTTTTCTTCCCTTGGAGTCCATCTTCACACTCCCCCAGAGCGAGTGGTGTACGTTAAAATCTCCACTAAGGATTCAAGGGCCAGGTGTCGCGGATAACAAAGCACCCAGTCGTTGCGTGCCAAAACGACTGGTTGGAGAAATATATGCAGCGACGAGAGTAAATGTAGGTTTCTTTGTTTTTACAGTTAAACACACGTATTGGTCGTCGTCGTGAGGCACAACCGAACGTAGTTGAACAGCAAGTGTAAGCAAGACACCGCAATACAACGCCACGCGGTGCGGCCTGATGCTTACCTGTGACTATCGGAGGAACAGTGCGAAACATGAATTCATGAATCTTTCCACGCTGTGTTTGAAAGCTCAAAGCACAGCAGAGACCTCTCGAGATCTCCCATCACGAGTTCGAAATTTGGCCCAGAGTAAATTTATTGTTTAAAAAATCCAAGCATCTCCACGAAGTGAATCATGACGAGTGGGCAAAGCAGTGGGGATCGTTCTTACCGTGAATCACCCGTGACATTGCCCACTCGCGCATGTAAATGAGTGACAACGCGTGTGTACAGTATATACAATGTTTTATTTGTCATAACTCGTATGTCGTGTTGAGTTCTGGATTCCCTTTTCCCTTCATTATCACTGCTTTGTGGTCCGTGAAATGTAGAACCAATGGTTCTTCGATCGGATCTAGCCTGAAGTTGGCAAAGACAAGGTGCTTATATATATATATATATATATATATATATATATATATATATGTGTGTGTGTGTGTGTGTGTGTGTGTGTGTGTGTGTGTGTGTGTGTGTGTGTGTGTGAGGAAAGTTTTTGGCCCGGCTGTGCACCACCTCCGGGATCGGCCCACGCAAGAGCACGGACAACGTGGATGGACGGACAAGCCTAGAGCTTAAGGTGCTGCGCCCCTAAAATGGCTGCTACTTCTGTTTTTAGAATATTTGGTAAGTCTTGGACATGGCCGCATATATAAAGATACCGTGGCCATGTTCTAAATTATTTATTTTCACACATTATAATCAGCTACAAGTTTATCATGACCAGGAAAAAGTGCAGTTTTATTTGTGTTCACTTAAATTACATTTGGCGCTTGGTAGTGAGGGAGAAACACGAGTGCTAATAGGACGACAAGAGAGTGATCCCACGATATCCCACTGGCTTTCTGTCCGTCTGATGTATTGACTGTTCGAGACGTGAGTGCTTCCGCTTTATTGCAGCATAAGCTTGAATGAGTGCCTCCATCAAACCGCCATCTCACTCGCTGCTTGCTCGTGTAAAGATGAGGCGAAACAGTCACGTGATTTGTGGCAGAAATCCTTCACGTGACGGTGGCGCGTTCTCGAGTTGTAGCTTCGATATTTCCGTGAAATTAGACAAGATTCATCCCTCTATCAACCTTATTGGCGTCATTTCCTTGCGTGTATACAACAAAATATTCGCAAAAAAATTGACCTAAATCTTGCAAGAAAATCGGTCGTCTGAATGTTTTTGTTAAAAAAATAACCGCAGAACTTATCACACGATGACCGTCGACGGTTAAGCGATTAGCATTCGAGCGACAGACCGTGTTCCCAAAGTGAAGTGGTAATTCTGAGAAAGAGAGAGAGAAAGAACTTCATTAAAGTGAAAATAAATTTCACGGAGGGATGGTGGTCAGGCAGTGCCTGGCCACCGCCTCCTCGGCTCGTTGAACAGCCCGGAGTTGTTCTGGTAATTCTAAAACCTTCGTTGTTTCGACATTACTCCGCATACTTGGAAATCGTCCCACTCTGCCATGACACTTGCTTGCCAAGGTCAACCATTAGAATGGCTTAATGACGATGACTGCATGAGGCCGATGCAGTGACTATGGAATGATGAAGGAATGATATCGATGGGACTTCGATAACAGTCACCGCATGACGACAATGAGATGTCCATTCCTAAGTTACGACAACAGCGTAACGACGAAGACGTCAGGACAAAGAGATAACGACGACAGTATGACGATGATGGTATGACCAACAACCGCATTAAAAAGCTGACATTTCGATCATGACAGGGCAGTTTGACGAATGATGCATGATAGCGTCGATGAAGCAATGACGCCGATGGCATGACAACGGCGGCATAAAGTATTAAAGGACCACAGCATGATTACGATAGAATGACGAACAAGGGGTGAAGTCCACGGATCGACGAAGGTGGTATGACGACGACGGGATGATGCCAATTGGATCTCATTACTGAAGTGGTGCCGATGGTGACACGACCGCTCGACGACAGTGGCATGATGACAACGGTATGACGGTTGTGTGATCACGATGGGTCCCGACAACCGCATGACGAGAGTCGGATGCCGAAGTTACGATGACGACGATGTAATGACTGCAACGAATCGCGACTACAGTATGACATCAAATGCATGACGATGACTGTATGGCCACGATGCAATGATGGTGACGGTAGAGTGTACTAGAATGGGGAAGTGGGTCCAGCGGACGCCTTGGCAAGTGCCGCGGTTGAAGCAATAAACGTTGAAATTGTGGCGGCGCTGCCGTTGCTTTATTCTAAATCTCCGGCCAATAAACGTTGGGTCCGGCTGTTTCGGCAGCGCTCATTGGCTGAGGCGAGCTCACGGGCTGAGTAGCTGTCGTCTGCTCGACGCACGGTCATTGTTACGTTGTTTGCAGTCTTTCCGTCGCTAGTTTTCTATTTTATGTGCAATAGATCTGTGGAGAATAATATCAATTTTTCCGCCGCCAAGTATGAGCCTGTCAAAGCTCCATGCAGCAGCGGTAGGGTCTCCGACGCGACAAGTGTCCTGCCGGCGCGGGCCGCTCATTCGGGAGAAAGCGATGGTGGCGCCCCCAACTTTTCAATAAAGAAAGCCTCAGCGGGGAGCCTGCGTTGGACTCACTCCCCCAATCTAGTACACTCTAGTGACGGCATGAGGAGAATGAGATGATTACGAGTGTATGATGAAAATGAGGTAAAGATAACTGTGTTACGAAACCTCTATGATGACGTTGACGTGGTGGCATGACGAGAGTCGGATGACGAAGCTGGTGTGACGACGCTTGCACGACCACGACAGCATGACGACGACGGTCGGACAACAGATGCACCATGGGTACTTTCTGATGATGACACGCAAGGGCGGCATAATCACGACTGAATGAGGACGCTATGTTACGATAAGGATAATGGAGAAAGATTGACGTCAATGGAACGAAGGAGACGGTTTGACGACGATGGCATGGCGACAATGGGAATGCGTTAATGAAGTCTTGACAATGGTGAAACGGTAGCGTGAGGACAACACGAAGACGACTGTGTGACGACGCGATTGCGTGATGACGACAGACTGACGAGAGTAGAATGACAAAGCTGGACTGGCGACGATGCAATGACGACGAAGGCCTCACGGCAAGCAACACATACCTATTGGCGCAAGCTATTAGACAACTTGGACCACTGGGTATGAGTAGATGGCATGACGGCGATAGCATGATGGCTACAGTCAGGTCCCGAAGATTAAAGGACGACCATGTGATGACTAAGACGGCATCACGATAGCGGTGTGATAAGGAATGCATGACGACTGCATGACGATGATGGCGTGACGACGATGCATGAGAGTCGGATAACAAAGCTGTAATGACCATGATGCAGCGTCCACGACGGAATCTCGAGCGGGAGAGCACGCAAAGCATACTGTTCCCATGAAGAGCGGCCACGCTTTACCCGCAAATCATATTTAGACGTTCGACGCCTGTGCTCACCCCTATTCTTATATTTCACTGCACCATGTCTTTGTGGGCACAAGTAAAGAGGTCGTTGACGAGTTGTACCATGGTCCGATTCTTCACCATCACGGCAACGTGACATTATTCGCAATAAAAAATAATAAGAAAAAATAATTAAAGAAAACTTGCACTCCGCCGCGCAACGCTTTAAATAGCGAAGTTCGGCGATCAGTCGCCGAACTTCGCCCAGCATTTTCGGAAGTGCGCGCGAACATTTCCTCTTATTACTCATGATGATGATCATTTCGTTTCGGGCGTATCGGACTTACGGCCCTCAATTCGCATTGCATAGCGCAGCTTGCAACACCGACACCGCATTGCCATGCCGCGTTCGACCGCGTTGCAATGTCGACAACGCGTTCCAGCAGACACGCTCCGTGAATGCGTCTCTCTCTCTGTCTCTCTCTCATTTTCTTTATCTCTCTCCAGAGCCTAGCGCGCAAAACCTCTTCTTAACCTCGCAGAGAACGAGCGCGTGCGAACCCGCCAGCTGTTTTCGAAGACGACGACGCTCGAACGCATTCATATGGTTCGCATAAATGCATGTCCTCCAAGCGTGGCTGTATAGCCTAGTGGTTACTAACGATTCTCGCCTTGGGACCGTGGGGACGCGGGCTCGAATCGCGCCTCGGCATTTTATTTTATTTCTTTGTTCATTGTTGATGACGATAGTTTCTTGATACGAACCACAAATTAAGGCTGGCTTAAACAGCTTCACTGTTAAACACTTCGCAAGCGTTCGTGAAACATCCTGTATAATAATTTGGCTCAGACTATCGAAGTTGAGAAAACAACTTTGTCTATAGGGCCGAGGCGCTCATGCACCTATGAGTTCAGAACTTCTCGTATACTAGCCATTTGTGGCGATTACACTATTTGATTGCAATAGAATGTGCAACTTCACAGGCCCGAATTTTATTGCGATAGCAATTATATGGACACTTCAACCGGACTTCTGCCATCGGAGTCGCCATCGCCGTCGTCGTCGCCGTCGCCGTGAGGTTCCATATAGATAAAATCTTCGCCGCGCGCCGTATGCCCGAGCGGAAGCGTGCGGGGACGCGCGCTATCACGGAGAACAAACGCACTCATCTCCCACGCGCAAGCAAGGAAGCAGGAAGCCAGCGCCGGAGGGAGCGGGGGGGGGGGGGGGGGGGGGGGGGCACACTTCTCTGCCAACAACCGCGCTCGTCGCTCGTCCGCACCGTCTCTTATCTCCACACGGCTCTGACCTTTATGCGCCGTGCATTCGCCGCTCAGTTTCCGTTGAAGCGATAGACCGCACGTACCTTCGCCCGCTGCGGCGTATGCTTGCTGCTAGCGTTTTGACAGTCGTTGTCTGCAGTCATTCAGTGTGATCTATTCGTGTTTGTTTGTGCGCGCTCACACCACGCTTGTTCATTCAGGTAGTAATAGTCGGGCCACATTTTCCAATGCACGCTACACATGCAATGTTGCCCGGATCGGCAGTGCAGCGCTACAGGTGTGTCCCTTCGCACGCGCTGCCCACGGGAAGCGCTTCTCACCAACACCACCGTTTCACACGCGCCTTCTCGTGGTCATCGAGTCTCTCTTCATGTCGGTCTACTTACGCCGCAGCACACCTGCTTACTTAATCAGCTCATGTTTACTACAATTCATATTGCTACCAAAGCCGCTCACCTTACTTCGTATGACATTGCTGTGTTGCTATCGCATTCATTGCTTCGCCCTTAGGGCGAAACTGTGACATTTTTTTAACAATATCATAAAAAAACTGAGACAGCGCAAGACTATTCCCCCTGTCTAAGACTTTCATTCCGGCGTTTGATGTATATTGTAACATAGGTTGAACACGGAGGCTTGCAAAATAGACGCGTCTTGCTTGCTTGCTTGATCCTCATCCGTGGCGCTTACCTACTACGGGGGATTGGCCAAGAAGCTGGCGGTTAAAGGTTAAATAGAAGGAGGAGATGGAAAAAAAACTAAAAAAAATCTAGACGAAAAAGTAAATCAGGGTGAAGTATAGTGTTTATGATAATTTGGAAAGAGATTTACAGGGCAGAGACAGAATTAAAATCATTGTAATTGTATAAAAACAGCACAAAAATTTTGGTGGTATTAGAATAATTTCGAAACACCAATTAGCGATTTAATGAGTTATCCAATCATTTATTTCGAGAATTAACTGGGTAGTCTTTTTGTGTCACAGATATAGTCACAGAGGGCCACGCCGATGTTCCTGTGACTAAAGCCCTTTGAATAAGCCCCGAAGGAGAGGATATTTTCAGTAGTTAGTGAGATACCAAATTTACGGAATGAAAATTCGAATTTCTTCCTCTGATTCCTAAAGCGATGACAAAATAATAGAAAGTGGTCAATGTTTTCGGGTTCCTGGCAGGTAGGACACAGAGGGGACGGTGCCAGACCGGACCTGTGTAGGTAAAAATTTAATTGTGGGATTCGGCAGCGTAATTTTGTTATGGAGATCTCTAATTTACGTGTGGGGCACCATTTATTGTCCCACAAAAAGGATACATGATTAAATTCCGACATTCGGATTTTCAGTTTTGTAGAATCTTGTAATAGGGAAAATTTTCTAAACCTAGCCGAACTAGGCATGACTAACATAACTGGTCCATCAAGAGATATCCGCGCAAGTGTGTCAGCCATTTCATTTAAGAATATACCACGATGGCCTGGAACCCATACCAATCATACCAGACTTAAGTTAGGAGGGGTTAACAATTTAAATGTATTGGTTACAGTAGTGTCTGCAGATGAAGTGAGCGATGTACATACTGATAGTGAATCGGTCACTATAACCACTGTTGAGTAATTTGAAGGAAGTTTCCGCAGAGCTAAGATAATCGCTGCTAGTTCAGCCAAAAATATGGGTGTGAAATCTGGAAGGCGTACTGCATAAGACCAGGATAGTGATTCGGAGAAAATACCCACACCCGCTTTCTCTTCATTCATTGACGCGTCAGTCGCGATCACGTGATCTATTCCTAGTTGCGTTAAATGATCTTGTAACATGCCGTTTAAGTATGTAATGGGCAGGATTTTGGCATTCGATGGAAATATATCGTCAAATTCAATCATTATATTAGGTAAGGGTTTGTCTGAGCGAGCGATCTCGCGTATATTAACATTTAATGGATCGAGCTCAGCTTGTACAAACAAAACTTGAGGTCGAAGTAGGCGGGACCAATGCTCATCGAAAAATGCCCTCATTTCTCTAATAAACACAAATTGTGATCTTCTCAAAGAAGATGCATAAATGTTTAAATATGTTTTACCGTTAGAATACGGAATCTGCAGGGAAGTGTAGGCAGTCGTGCTTCTTGATATAAAACATTGTTAGCTACAAATTTTGGCAAGCCGAGACAATTCCGAATTGCGTCCCGCTCTAGAAGAACCAGGGGGTTAATTTTGTACGCTGGCCCACCAGAGAATAGCACGCATCCAAATTCCAAAATCGGACGAACATACATACGATAAATCATCATTAAAGTGTCTCTGCGTAGCCCAGAGCGATGTCGGCCAAGTTTGCTTATC
Organism: Dermacentor silvarum; assembly: GCF_013339745.2. Taxonomy (NCBI): domain Eukaryota; kingdom Metazoa; phylum Arthropoda; class Arachnida; order Ixodida; family Ixodidae; genus Dermacentor; species Dermacentor silvarum. Next base: position 180,968,404 of record NC_051158.1, on the reverse strand, counting down.
ATTCCAACCGCGCGTGTCGCCCTAGATTTAACATGATCGATGTGATTTCGCCAGCTCAGGCTTGTGTCGTATATTACACCGAGATATTTGATAAAGTCAACTTGCGGAATAATTTCCTGATGATATTGGAGGGAGATATTAATTGTTACATTCAATGGAAACACAATCAAGCGCTTTTGTTAACATTGAGCGACATTCGAATATTCGCAAACCAGGCTTCAAGTGTTCCCAAGTATGACTGTAGTGTACTCTGTAATGAGTGAATATCACTCGCAGACGCAAAGAATGCTATGTTATCTGCGTAGACATATACTTGTACACTACCGCACAACGGGATTGAACTTAGTAACATGTTAAACAATATAGGAGAATGGACAGATCCCTGGGGAACTCCTCTTGTTTGACTATATTTTTGTGTCGCCAAGCCACGCTGAGAACAATAAAATTTTCTATCCTTTAAAAATTCATGTATCCAATTTATAATATATCGAGGGAAATCCATGCTATTTAAAACGTTTAGGAGTATGACATGTTCTACACTATCGTAGGCTTTAGCTAAATCAAGGGTCACTAAAGCTGCATACTGCCGCCTGTGCCGTGCAAGCTTAATGCGTTCCTCTAAATCGACATGGGCGCACCATATCGAGCATCGGGGTCTAAATCCAATCTGACATGGGCTCAATAATGTATTATCCGTTAAAAATTTCGTAATACTAATGTGCAATACCCTTTCTATTAATTTCATAACATTTGAGGTCAATGCGATTGGTCTTATATTATCTGGGTCCAATCCTGCTCCTTGGTTTTTGAGCAGGGGGATTATTTTTGCGAATTTCCAGTCAGGAGGAATCCATGCGTTCATGAGGGAGTAATTAACGATATTGGAGAGGTCTCGTGGGGAGAGGTCAAACAATATTTTTAACATGCCTGACGTAATGCGATCTGGAACTGGAGCTGTGCCAGGCAGCAGCCGAATAACGTGCTGAAGTTCTTCCATTGATACCTCTATAAAGTCATCCCCTGATAGAACCCCTACGAATTTTCTTGCAGCTGAGTTGTAAAATGCTCTTCTAGGGCTTTTGCGATCTTATTTAATGATTCTAATAATTCTTTTGGTTACAAAACCACTGAATCAATATTTATGGGCACTGGAAAGGCCTTACGAAAGCGAAGAAACCTAAATAATGCTTTTTTATTATCACTTTTCGATAAAAAGTTGTACTATTTTTCATCATAATTATCCTTCGCTAAGGAAACTGTTCTTTTAAACGTAACAGTAGCATATTTATAATTACTCCAATTAGTAGGGCACTGATTGGAAATAAATTTCTTCCATGCAGCTTTTCGGCGTCGATAATCTCGTGCGCAATCACTATTCTACCATGGACAATCAATGCGCTCTTTTGTTGATGATACTACAAATTCTGATTTTTTAATAGTATCCTTCAAAATTGCACTAAGGCTCATCGCTTTAATATCTGTTTCCACATCTGTTCTAGAAGACAAGGTTGAATGTAAATTGTTTTTAAATTTTGAATAGGCCACGAAAGTATGCGTATGTTTATTTAAAGAAATGAGGGGGTTGTTAATTTCAATCACAATCGGGCGGTGGTCACTACCAGTGGCGGCATCCAGCACAGTCCAAGAAGAAATGGAAATGCCTGAGCTAGTAAATGTCAAATCTAGGACAGATCGTGACTGCGAACGCACGAAAGTGGCAACTTTAGCATTTAAACATGTAAAATTTTTAACATTAGCCCAATCCCATAAGCGTTTTCCAGATGAGTCTGTGCGGAAGCCCCATGATACATGATGTGAGTTGAAGTCACCCGCAAGCAATATGTTCTTTCGCAGTATGTCACTGCGACATCAAGTGGGCGTACGTTTTGCACTCTAGCGGGAAAGTAGGAGTTAATTATAGAGAGCGGGGCGCAAACCGGAATAGTTATTTCTAATATTAGGATTTCACATTCGGATGATAGGGTTTGATGCGAAATTTTTGCTTTATTACAGAATTTAGACGAAATGAAAAAAAGCTAATCAGCCACCTCGGGAAGCCCTATCCAATCGAAAACACTTGTAATTGTTTAAATGAAAGTCTTGGTCAGCGGACAAACAAGTTTCTTGTAATAGTATAACGTATGGCGATTGTTGGGAGATTAAATATAATAAATCTGTAGTTGCAGAAAGTATAGATCGGCAGTTCCACTGCAGTATCCTTAGGCACCCTATGTTGACGGTAGACAAGCAGCCGCAAGTGCTTGGTCCAGGATACTGCATTTAGAAAGTCAGTCCTCATAAGTGAATCTTTCACACACTTTTTTTGTTTCGGAGTTAGAACGAGGCATTTTGTTGTTAGGCGATCTTGTGCGTTTAAGAACTCGAGTGTCCATATCTACATCTCGATTGCCTATAGAGTCTGAATCGGAATGGCATTCATGATCAACGTGAGTGGAATAGGGATGGTCGATTAAATATTTTAATCGATTAACGATTAATCGTTCGTCGGTTTAGCCTATAATCGATTAATCGCTTTCGATGCGGGGCTTTTCGTCGATTAATCGATTAATCGACTTTTTTTCGGGTGCTTTAAAAAGGCTGAAACACAGTTATCTACTCACGTAAGTACCCATTATAACGTTTGAAAGGTCGAACCAGGATAAGAAATACAAGGGTATAACCATTTGATAAAGAATAATGTTTTTTAACTTCTTAAAGGCCAACTATAATTGTCACTAGGGACTAGTGAAGGAATAAACAATGTACAGGGTGTTCATATTTAAGTTTTACGGAATTTTTCAAAATTGCCTGTGGCAGGTAGCATAATTCTTATCGTTGAGCTGGGTTATTCGAAGAGGCGGACATTAGTTGCACGAAAAATCGAAATACATATTTGACTAATTAACAAACATTGAGTAATGAACTTCTTAGTTAATTACTTTACCACACGTGTTACCATTTATGAATTGTAGCCGTTGAGTTTGGAAGACCCACTTGAAAGGAATTTACAGGATGACACCAGTTTCGAGATATTATTTCTCAAAGTGTGGGACGAAATACATGGGCGTTCCAGTTACTTTTGTTCTTCAATGCATTTTGGTAGAAATGCAAGTGGAACAACAGCGTTTATTTACGGCGAGTTTGATGGTGCATATCTTCAAACTGGTGTCATTCTGGAAATTCAGTAAGTTCTTGATGAGGGCTAGTTGGTTCATAATTTGGAACTGAGATTTGAACAGCACGAAGAAAACAAGGACACGAAGAAAGAAATACCCCAAACAAGCGCTTGTTTGTGGTATTTGTTTCTTCGTGTCCTTGTTTTCTTCGCGCTGTTCAAACCTCAGTTACAAAATCTGGAAATTCATTCCAAGTGAATACGCCTGACAAGTGGATACGCCTGTTTTCTAATGTACCAGCAGGTGTTCCTCAAGGCTCAGTCCTCGGTCCACTTCTCTTTTACAGCGAAACCTGTATATGGCTAGGCGAAACGAAAAACCGTTCGTCCCATGTTTCGATAAACGTCTCCATTGGCTGCGCCGTCAGTTACGTCGTTCTCTACGTCGCACCCAAGCGCGCGCGCCATGGCAGCTAGCGCCGTTAGTGACATTGTTAGCGAACGCGTTCCCGCCATTGCCACGTTGACGCTGCTGTGCCCGAAACGCCTCCTCCTCGGCTCGCCGTTGTCGCATGCGTTCGATATCTCGAGTTAGCTCGGCGTAGTGGTTAGCAGCATCCGCCCGCCATTGGCGCTTGCGTTCCACTATAAACACAAACATGTAGCCAATATTTGAGAAACGCTTCAATACAGCGTCGGGATTAACCACTGCTAAACACCGGGGCCGCACGTTTCAGCTTCGCTGGTTAACCATCTGTACGCAGTTCTTGGACAGTGTTTTTTTTTAAATCTATATTAACGATCTTCCGAACTGCGTTCTTTGTTCTTCCATAAAGCTATTCGCAGATGACTGTGTTCTATACCGTAAAATTCCTAATCCTTCCGATTCCCAAGAACTGCAGGACGACCTTAACCGCGTAACTGAGTGGTGTTCTAATTGGTGCATGCAACTAAATTCAAATAAATGCAAGGCCATGCGAATATCTCGTAACACTGTCATGCACACGTACTTTATTAATGGTGCACCTGTGACGTCAGTTACTTCTTACAAGTATCTCGGCCTTCACATATCAAATAACCTTTCTTAGCATTCGCATATTGACTATGTTGCTAATAACGCTAACCGTATGGTTGATTACTCGCGCCGTAATTTTAGCTCTGCCTCTTCGTCCCTGAAGCTAATTCTTTACAAAATTTTAGTTCGCTCCAAATTGGAGTATGCTTCAGCCATTTGGGATCCGACTCAGGCCTCAGGCTTCATTAGTTTCTACTCTAGAAAGTATTCAAAACCGGGGTGCACGCTTTGTCTTATCTAATTATTCTCGCTATGCAAGTATCTCATCGATGAAATGAACTCTTAACTTACCTGATCTTTCGTCACGCCGCAAATGTTCCCGTCTTTCCCTTTTTCAGAAAGTTTTTTTATTTGAACCCCCTTTTAAAAGAAACCCTTCTTGCCCCTCCGTCTTATATTTCGTCTCGCACTGACCACAGCCTTAAAGTCGGGGTACCATTGTGCCGCACAAACCGGTACAGTGACTCATTCATCCCTAGGACAAGCACGGACTGGAATCGCCTTACCGCATCAGCCGCACTCATCACCGACTCTACCAACTTCAAGACCGCTGTTCGAATGCATTTTGTTAAGGCGGTGGTCCCACTCCGGCGGCACGAGCCCCCCGTTTTCAGTACTTTTGGAGTAACCGTGGCGGCTCTTTTACTTAGGATATAAAGTTGTGGTATATACCATAAAAAGCTAAATTCTTGTAGATTCCAACTATATATAATATAAGGAAATTGATTATTGTGATTTAGAAATAAATGTTCAAGAACAAGCATGAGATACATGGTTTTTGCGAACTGTGTCTCAGTTGTGACCATATTTAGAAGAAACTACCGCACTTACTGCATTGCGGCTTGCGCTGTAGCTTTAGGACATATTTATCTAGTTCCTAGACGTAGCAAATTAATTTTTAATTTTTACTTTTTGGATAATTGCTTTTGAAAATTGTCAAATATTGCAATCCTTTGTTGTAAACAGCCCGGCAACTACATGCTCAAAGAAGCTAAATTTTGGATAAAGTAGAGTTCAAGGAATTTCCATTTAGGACACAAAATTTCATTCATGTAACTTTATTAGTTTTAAAGCGCAGCTTCGCAGCTTTATTACCTTCCCGCAAAACTGGGCAAAAATAAAACCAGAATTCTAAATATTGCTTATTTTCGGCCGCATTATTAGGAAAACTAATAAAGTTACACGAATGAAACTTTGCCTCCTAAATGGAAATACCTTGATCTGTACTTTATCCAAAATTTAGCTTCCTTGAGCATGTAGTTGCCGGGCTGTTTACAACAGAAGATTGCAATATTTGGCGATTTTTAAAAGCAAATTATCCAAAAAGTAAAAATTAAAAATTAATTTGATACGTGTAGGATCTAGATAAATATGTCCTAAAGCTACAGAGCAAGTCGCAATGCAGTAAGTGCGGTAGTTTCTTCTAAATATGGTCAGAACTGAGACACAGTTCGCAAAAACCATGTATCTCATGCTTGTTCTTGAACATTTATTTCTAAATCACACCAATCAATTTCTTTATATTATATATAGTTGGAATCTACAAGAATTAAGCTTTTTATGGTTTATACGACAACTTCATATCTTAAGTAGAAGAGCCGCCACGGTTGCTCGAAAAGTACTGAAAACGGGGGGCTCGTGCCGCCGGAGTGGGACCGCCGCCTTAATATTTTTGGTTTGTACTTTGCTGCATTATTTTTTGTTTTTGACTCCACTCCTTAAAACTGTAACGCCTTCGGGACTGGAAAGTACGTGCAATAAACAAATAAATAACTTCACCGGCTGCAATTGGTAAATTGCAATATGCGTCGTAAATTAATTAACTACTAAGTTAATTAGTAATTTTATTAATTAGTTGAATATGTGTTTCGATTTCTCGTACTAATGTCCTCCTCATCAATGATAATAATCCTGCTACCTGCCACAGGCGATTTCTAAAAATTCCATAAAACTTAAATATGAACACCCTGTATGTTTAAAATGGCACTTACTGAGGAGGGCGGGCGTAGAGGAAGAAGAAATTAGAACAGAGCTTCGCAGCACGAATGACATCAAGAAGTAACGGCGCAACACGTGATCGCCACATCAGAGCGCGCGGTCGGTTTAGTGCTGCCGGGTGCAGGGCAGCAGCGCAGCTGAACGGGTGCGCACCGATTTGAAACTACTGCGAACCAAACATTATCGGCCAATACGTTGTCTCTCAGGGTCACGTGCTGACCGTATACTGCGAGGTAAACAGCGAAGGAAATGGCTTGTCGATGAGTTCGCTTTCCAAGACTTGCTGCCTCACGTAATGCTCTCTCCTAGTTTATTTCTTCCTCCACGGGGGCGGCCTCTCTCCGGCCCCAGGCATCCTGTGTGACGTGTGCGTAAAGCGGGGAAACGCTTGGCAATCTCGGCAGGACTCGGGGAAAACAGTTGACAGTCGCTCTCAGTCTTCGCAGCCGCGCTGTCGTTGCTCGTGCTCCGCATTCTATAGTACGATTTCAAAATTTTCACGCCACTTTAGTCACTGTCTGGAAAACGATTAATCGAAGCGGTTTAATCGATTAAACCGATTAAATTAAAGGTAGACATCGATGACGATTAAGCGTTTTGCGGCGTACTTTTCGTCGATTAATCGATTAATCGTTCATCGATATTACCATCCCTAGAGTGGAAGTCGAAGGACGTACTGAATCCACACTGTTAGAAGGAAGAGGTGTCTGAAGTTTAGATGATGTTGCAAGTGAGGCGACCGTATTTTGTGCACTGTTTGTTAGTGTCTGAGATATACCAGCCAATTGCGTTGATATTACTGAAGCCAAAGATTCAGAGAGATTTAGTAGAATTTTTTCTAATGCCTTTTCCATCGCTTTTTCTATTGCTGCTGTAATTGCCTGGGGCAGTGATTGATCCATGCCGAATGACTGACGGGCTGTTACACCGGCATAACCCTGGGTCCTGTTCTGAATTTCTTCAAGAGCTTCTCGATGAGAGCACCGTCGCCTCTCAATTATTTCAATCACCTGGATTTCTTTAGATCTGGCAGGGCAGTTGGAGTACTCTGCAGCATGATTCGCATTGCATAAACCGCATGACTTCTCCTGAGACGTGCAATCGTTGGCATCATGTTCTTCTCCGCCTAATCGGCATCGAGCACTTGAACGACAGGCATTAGCGATGTGTCCGTACCGCCAGCACTTGAGACATTGTAGTGGTCGTGGAGCTAAGGGTTCAACCCTGCAGATTAACGGCCATGCCTTTATCTCTGATTGGCGAGCCGTCCCTGCAAACGTCGCTAGGATTGTTTCTGTAGGGACCCTCTTATTGTCTACAAGTCTGGTACAGCGGTACACGGAAACTACACCTGCTGCAGAAAATATCTCTAGGATTTCTGGTGGAGTTAAGCTTAGGTCCACACCACGGACTAGGCCTTTGCAGCAAGCTAGATGAGGAGGGATGAAAGATCTCACCGGCTGCGTGGCAAAGTTAGTGCACTTGAGTAGATCCTGTACACAGGTCTGGTCTGGTGAACAGCAAAGGATTCCCCCACGTCCAAACTGTCTGACCTCGGTGATTTGCTGAAAGTGGGATGAGATAGCTCGAAGTTCTGATTGGATAACCTTGGGGTTCTTCATACGGATAATTCCTCCATTGTTAGGTACCCAAGCCACAGGAGCGCTACTGGCTCCACTGCGAAGAAACCATTCCAGCGGTAGATCCTGAGGGGGAATAGAAGCAGACCTGAGGGTAGCCCTCTGGCCTGGAGATGACACACACATCACCTTATCAATAACCACCACTGTCTCTCAAGGGGATTAGAACAAAACAATAAAGGTAAGAAAAGTAACCGCCGGCTACTTGTCAGCAAACCCGGATGAGGACCGGATCAGGGCACACCAAGGCAGCGTCCTTCGAACTCGAACGATCACCGAGCGGCTAAAACCGAGCACTCGTTCGCGTGGCAATGCGCTGGAACGCCGCCAGCGTCTCTTTCATGGCTGGCTAGAAGAAGAGCGTGCAGCTTGCGCGCTTCATCGTCTTTTGCGGCGCCGACCTTTGCGCGCGTCATCCCGCGGTGCGGAAGCCCCACATCACTGTGTCACTTGACCCCCATGCGAAAAGCGACAGTCTCGGTCGCGTCCAAAAGTTCTTTCAGAGAAGTCTACGGCAAGAAATGGAGCTTCTGAGGTGCATCTGGACGTTCACGTACGCGTATAGTATTGTTTCATGCGCGCTACATGAACAACTTCAGCGCGAGGACGACGAAGGAGTGAACCGGGGTCAGAACTGCAGGCGACAACTTCGTAGGTTGCGTCACTGAGGTGCCGTGTAACCTTGTATAGGGCCAAATACCGGCGGAGCAACTTTTAGAGTCAATAGCCACGGATGGGCGTCTGTACCCACACGCAGTCGCCGGTATTTTAATGGACGTCGCGTCAACCCTGGTTGTATCGATGGCCGTCAGTACGCTCTTGGCTCCGGATACGATGCTGAGCAAGCTGGCGTGCTGCTTCGGCTTTTAAGCGAAGCTTTATAGGCTCACAAGTTAGGCGCTGCTGGTGGTGGTGGTGGTGGCGGCGGTGTCATGCTGAAAAGTGGGCCGATCCTGGCGATAGTGCAGAAGGGATCCAAGCTGAATGGCACATACCAGGGACAAAAAAGAAAAAGAGAGAGAAGGAGAGAAAGAAAGAGAGAAAGAGAGAGAGGAAGAGAGAAAGAGATAGATAAAGAAGGAGAGCGAGAGATAGAAACAGACATAGAAAGAGAGAAAGAAAGAGATAGAGAAAGAGAGAGAAAGAAAGAAATCTCCAGCCCTTCCCTTGTCGAGAAAATGGGGGTAAGGAAAGGTTTTCGTGTGTGTATTTGACCTACTTCTTTCCCTTCCCTTTCCTGCTACTTTCGTTCCCTTTCGTGGTACTTTTCGTTCCGTTTCCTTCTACTTTAGTTTCCCTTTCGTGCAACTTTTCCTTCCATTGCGTTTTACGTTTCCTTGCCGGTATGCATACATTTAATAAACGTTTATGTTTTATTACCGTGACATGTGAACTTTACGTTACCCTGAAGAAGGTCAGATACACACAGAACAAGCTTCGCTTACCCCCATTTTTACGACAGGGGAAGGGCTGGTGAATTTTTTTGGATGAACTGTGCCACGTGTTAATTGGTCGGGCTATTATCAGCCACAGGTAGCACGGCGTCAAGTGTTGAAGTGACGCGGCGCCCGTATACAAGTTCGAACGGCGTAAACTGTGTTGTACAGCAGTGTTATACGCAAATGTCACATATGGCAAAATCTCGCCTACGTCTTCTGGTGCACGTGGAATGCACATGGAATGCATAACAGTCAGCGTTATGTTGAGTCATTCCGTTATTTCATTTGTTTGAGGATGCTACGCAGTGCTCTTACGGTTAGAGCTATGCGTCAGCTGGAAAAGTCCAGCATAAGTTCGGCTGTAAATGCTGTACCGCGATCGGTGATGAGAACAGACGGTGCACCATGCTGTAGGACGACGTGGCGGGCAAAGAACTTGACCACTTCGTACGAGGTGCTTGCTGAATAGCTTCGGTTTCGGCGTACCGGGTTAAATAGTCGGTAGGGACGACTATCCATCGGTTGCGCGAAGAGGTCACTGGGAATGGACCAAGTAGATCCATTCCTATTTGTTGGAACGGTGCTTGAGGAGGGTCTCCAGGGTGTAGAAAGCTGGCCGGTTTAAGAGGGGGTTTCTTGCGGCGCTGACAATCGTGGCAGGTCTTCACGTACCGTTGCACAGAAAAAAAAAGCCGGGGCCAGTAATACTTCCGTCGTATCCTTGCTGATCTCTTAGCTAATATCAGGTGTCCCGCGCATGGCTCATTATGTCAGGCTTGCACAATGTCTTGGTGCAGCGCCGACGGCAGGACAAGGAGGCACGTATTTGGACCGCTTCCGCAGTTTTTCCTGTAAAGGATGTTGTCGTGCAAACAGTACGATGATAAGCCAAGCACGAGCGAGCGAGGTAAAACAGTTTCAACTCCTCGAAGGTGCTCGATCAGCGGCAGCAGCTCCGGGTCAGCACACTGGTGCTCAGCCATCTTTACGGCGTCGACAACGCCGACAAATGCAAGTCATGGTCCGGGTCCGATGATGTCATAGGGAGTGGGGCGCAATGCAAAAAGTCAGCGTCACTGTGCTTTCTTCCAGATCGGTAGACAACGGTAATGTCGTACTGTCATAAGAGCAGGCTCAAGCCATAGAGAAAGGAATTCAACAAGAGGGGACACTCCCATAGGGCCCAGCGGCCGAATTGACTGCAGCGTGCCAAGCGGTCGGTGTCGATCACGTGCATCACTTCCGGTTTCGGTTTTGGCGCGCGTATTTTGAACGCAAGCTAGCACGCCGGCTGCGCCCCCCCCCCCCCCTTTTCCTTTCCTTTGTTTTTTGCTCTTCGTGCAGAATCGGTTTATTATTTCGTAAAAATGATTGCGAACGATCTCGTAAAGTCCCATCGAATGTGTGCCATGTGCAATTTCACAAAGTAGACGCAAGACCTTTTGTGCAATGAGTAAATATTTATTTTGCTCTATATAAAAGCTCGTTCCGCGCTTTTTGTGCGTTCATCCAACGTTGTGACACCAGCAGGTAAGGCAGTAGTTCCTGTATGAAGCTCCACCGGACGGAACCAGCTGAAAAAAAGTAAATTACAAGCATGTTACATTTGCAAGCACGTAACAGCATGTTACAAGCATGGGTCATTTTGGTATTTAGACAGGAATACTGCGAGACGAAACGTGCGAAAGCGGTGAAAGGGCGGCATTACAAACAAAAGCAATTCGCTTTTACATACATGGCGTAGAAAATACCCGACTCATCCCAAACATATATGAAAACATCTGATTTCCAAGCGTTCCCCAATTTCCGGGCATTATTTCCTGCACTTAGGCAGCAATACACGAGCGACTTCGCGTTTCCAAAACTTGGCCTCGGGCGACGCGACGGTACGCGACATACACAGAGACGGACGCACCAGGCACTCAAGACAAATGCGTGGGTGCAATGCCTTTTTTCAGTCCTTTAGAAGACGGAATTTTCGAATTACAAGTTTCTGATATGTTCGTCGTTCGCGCGTTCTGCCGGCGCCAGCAGCACACCCCATGTTATCACTCTTGGCAATCGCCCATCGCGTTTTCAACAGGCGTGAGTACCGAAATAAAGTATATGTTGTTGCGGAGCCACAAAAAACGTCACAGACTTCTTGTCCCTCTAAGATTCATTACACGCCAAACTAACTTTATCACCACGGCCGAGCTGCTTATTGCTAACTGCGTCACAGCACGCTGTGCGGCCAGCGTGCCTCAAAAGTACCCCAGAAAGTAACGAAATTACTTTTCAGTCATGTCTGGCGCCAGAGAAAGCGGCACAAACTTCTCCTAGCAAGATGCGCTAGACTACACACCACGGCTGAGTTCTCGTAACTGCGACACGGCGCTCTGTGCGGCCAGTGTGGCTCAAAAACCGAAATATGTTACAATAGTCCCCTAGGAAGCGTCGGAAACATGTATCAGCAGGATTCATTTACTCAAATTAACTGCGCCAGGATGGCCGAGCTGTTTTTCGCTAACTGCGTCTTAAGTCTCGGTCCCGTGCCGTAAGCCTAATTGCGTCGTAGACTGTGAAGCAAGATTTCTCACCTTGCCGTAGTCCAATAGTGCAGTGGTGCCTTGTCCCAGTGCAGAATGAACGCAAGAATATGCCGAGAGCCCAATAAACCAGGTTAAATTTAAAAAAGAAAAAAAAAGAATGAGACAGACGGGTCGCCGCCCGCGAGCGCTCAAACGCGCGTGCAGCCATCCTCGCTGCCTTCGGGGGAGTGTCTGGCGGATGACGCATGTAACTAGCGCGTCATTGACCTGTGGCTAGGCAAGGCAAGGAAAATAAGTCGCAAAGCTTAAGTTCATTTGTACGCAAAACGTTTTAGTTTTCGCGGCAAAGAATTTAAAAAATAAATGAATGCCTGTTAACTTAAGTTCACTTTCTTTTTTTCGATGCTCGCGGCAGCTAACGTTCGGTGTCAAAAGTATAGCGTGACGTATGGTGACGTGTTTCCTGTTGCCAGTTTTCGCCGAGTGTCCCCTCTTGTTGAATTTCTTTCTCTATGCTCAAACGGGCTAGTCTGCCTGAAGGATCCTTGAGGTTGGCAAGCCAGCACAGGGCGTGGTGATCGCTGACAGCCTTAAAGGGTTTACAGTAGTACAAGTAGTGTCGGAATTTATTAATAGCCCACACAACCGTTAAGCAATCTTTTTCAGAGGTTGAGTAGTTTTTCTCAGCCTTGGTGATACGGCGGCTTCCATAAGCAATAGTGCGTTCCGCACCATCTTGCCACTGCACAAGAACTGCTCCAAGACCCGCATTGTTGCCGTCAGTATTAATTTCTGTATCAGCGTCTTCGTCGAAATGAGCCAGTATTGGTCACTACTACTGCGTAATGGGCTACTGCTGTTGTTGATCTGCCCAAATGAAAGGCACATCGTCGCGTGTAAGCCGTGTTCGATGTTCAGCAATTCTCGAGAATCCCTCGACGAAGCGCCTATAATATGCGCACAAACCAAGGAAGCGTTGGACAGCCTTCTTGTCTGTATGTGGTGAAAACTCGGCGAGGGCAGCTAACTTGTCGGGGTCTGTTCGGACACCTTTAGGACCAACGACATGGTCAAGAAATTAGAGCTCTTGGAACCCGAAGTAGCATTTCCCACTTCCCACTCAATCTCCCACGCGCAAACAAGGAAGCGGGACGGCAGCGCCGGAGGGAGCGGGGGGGGGGGGGGGGGGGAGGTCGCACTTTTACTCTGCCAACAACCGCGCTCGTCGCTCGCCGGCCGCACTGTCTCTTATCTCCACACGGCTCTGACCTTTTCTATGCGCTGTGCATTTGCCGCTCAGTTTCCGTTGAAGCGATAGACCGCACGTACCTTCGCACGCTGCGCCGCATATGCGCTTGCTGCCAGCGTTTTGACAGTCGTTGTCTGCGGTCATTCAGTGTTATCTATTTATGTTTGCTTGTGCGCGCCACACCACGCTTGATCATTCAGTTAGTAATAGTCGGGCCACATTTTCCAACGCAGGCTACACATGCAATGCTGCCCGGATCGGCAGTGCAGCGCTACAGGTGTGTCCCTTCGCACGCGCTGCCCACGGGAAGCGCTTCTCATCAACACCACCGTTTCACACGCGCCTTCTCGTGGTCATCGAGTCTCTCTTCATGTCGGTCTACTTACGCCGCAGCACACCTGCTTACTTAATCAGCTCATGTTTACTACAATTCATATTGCTACCAAAGCCGCTCACCTTACTTCGTGTCACATTGCTGTGTTGCTATCGCATTCATCTCTTCGCCCTTAGGGCGAAACTGTGACATTTTTTTTTTTGCGATCCCGTTCATCAACTTCGATTTGCCAATACCCGGATTTAAGATCCAACGAAGAAAAAAACTTCGCATGTTGTAGATTCGTGGCAATGGATAAACATTGCTCTTGGTGACACAGTTAAAGTTTATGTAATCTACTCAGAAGCGTAGTATGTTGTCTTTCTTTCAGACTATAAGGGTACGGCCACGCTAACGGCAAAAACGCGCGTCAAGAACGCGCGGCAACGCGTCATGCCGCGCGCGGCAGAAGCGCCAGGAATCAGGGGTTTTGCGGCGTGCCGCGCGAAATGGTTCGAGATCCATTTCTGCGAAAAATGCCGCGTGCCGCGAGATGAAGATCCAATCAAGAACGACGAGGGTGACGTCATGGAGCCATCACAACCGGACGGCCGCCGTTCCGCGCCGGGTTTTCAATCGACGATCGTCCTCTCTCGCATGAAACAACGAGCGCTCGCGGTGTTGCTCGCGCGTTCGGAGAGCGCGGGAGATCTTATCGCGCTACCGCGCGGCGAGACGCGCTTGCCACGGTGGCCTCGCGGCAAGGTGCTGACGCGCGGCAACTTGCAGCCCGCGGCATGACGCGCGCGCTTTTTACCGCTAGCGTGGCCGTACCCTAACACGATAACATATATACAGGGTGTCCCAACTTTCATGCAGCAAGATTTATAAATATGCAAATGCAACGTAGTTGGACAGAACCAAGGTAATGCTGTTTGCCGTCGCTTGGAGACACTCAGAATATTTCATTTCGCCTAATTAGATGAGCAGGCGTAATTAATTATTCAACATCTAAAATATTACAAGTGGATGAAAAGTGTCAATGAGAAAATTGTAAGGAAACATGATAAACTACCGATACAGCTTACTGGTGCTCGATACGGGCTACATAACAGTGTTTTTCCGAGCGTGAAAGAAGCCCGCGAATACACACAAAACTGCCGCGCGACTGGCCGCTCGTAATGGGCTCTATAATGACAGAAACTTGCTAATATACGGAATGCTGGGAAGTCAACATTGTTTTACATTTATAGTAAAAAAATGTGTTCGTTATTTTAAACGTATTTCAAAACTCTACGATTCGATACGCTTTTGCCACAATTATATTCGTATTAGATCGGATATGAAGTGTTACTATTCGCACAACCCTAATTTCATGGACATTCGCATTGGCCCTACTGAAAGCGTCTACTCTGAAACACTTTTGATGCAACGCGAAACGCAACACAGACAGAAGAAGGCCCAAATAAAAGGACAACACACAGCGCTACTAGCAACAACAATGTTTATTCTCAAAACGAGACCGCTTGTCACGTGGAAGCACGGAGAAACGTTCGTGATTGAATTCACGCTATCAAACCATATTTATGACCCTCGATAACCTCGCATAACACCTCGTCACCGCTTACGCAAGAAATCTGACTCCTTAGGAGACAACGCCTTCGACGGCTTGCTAATGCACAATTCACCAAGTTCGTCAATAAGCTCTGCCTCAACAATCAACCGGATGAAAGAGATCACCCGGTATAGCGCATGAACTGAAATTTTGAAATACGCTAAATGGTCGATTTATGGAAAACTTTATTTTTTCGCGCCTGGTTTTCCACCGTTTTGTGAAATAGGTGACCCGTAAGAAAGCAAGGTATTCTGGGACGCGCCATCTGCTCACTGTATCCGGTTCGAAGAAGCGCAGCTGCCGCCACCGCTTCGGCGTTGAAGCCTATTGACGCGCTTACAGTCCTGCTTTGTCACAATCGAACATTACCCGGTTGCAGGCGCCTAGCAAAACCATGGCCGGCTGTTCAGCCTTTGGCTGCTCAAATTCAAGCGTTAAAGATGAACGCGTGTAACTACTGCCTTGCAGCATCCCTTGCTGAGTCAGCTGTGTAGAGGCATGGCTGCCACTTCCAAAACTAAGCCATCAGTGAACAAAAAGAAAATTAACGTAGTGCCACTTATCAGGCGGCGATGAGCTGTGTAAGGTCCGACACGGAATGATTGCCCGGTATATTTCTTTCTCTAACATTGACTCAAGTTATAATAACTATTTCAGTACTCGCATGCACATATAGAGGTATTATGAGACATGGTTTTAAGGCGCAACTTTAAATAGGACACAGCGAGATACATACATAATACTCCTAACCAACTAGCCCACCTTAGTTCCTCGAACACAGTAGAGGTAATGCGCAGCCGTAATATCTCGGCGATACGGCCGTTAAAATTTGTTGACAAAAAAGCAAAAACTTCTAACTCCGTACCACTTCAAATGAACCGCAAGTTTTGATCAAGAAATACCGTTGACAGCGCGCAGTTTTCAAACATTTTCAGCACTTCATTTTCTAATTACGCTACCTGCGCCGTTACTGACGATACCTGTGGCAGCGACGATCACAGGGCAGTATTTACCAGGCTGCTATAGCCATCGCCTCAGCACCCGATTTTCTAAGTAATGCTTCTATACGCTTGATAAATTATCGGATAACGATAGCTATTTCATCTGTCTGACTGACCCGCAGGCAGAGCATTCAGTGTTGGTGCGTCCAAGCAGTGGCAAATGTCGGAGAGCTAAACCTGGCAGAAACAAAAAAGGCTGTCGAAACGAAAACCAGAGTTCGTTTATCAATAAAAGCGTATCCTTGCTTGTCTTGGCTCGTCATCATTGCACCTAGAGTGAACTGAAATCTAGAAATCAGCTTCATGAACATTACGACATTGCCGGTCGACAAACAGACGGAAAGCTTCGCACGTCTGCGAGCTGAAACCGCGTAGAAAAACACGCGCGCCGGGCATGCCGCCGATGTCGCCGCGTCGTCCGTCGAACTAAAGTCCCTATATAGTAAATGTACCGCCATCTACTCTTTCCTCCGCCGTGTCCACGCAAGGGGCTTCCTGTGCGATCGTAGGGCGACCATCGGATTAGGATCCACAAGGTCGGAACCTTTCACGCTGCCGAACCGGGGTACCCCCCAGGGCTCCCCACTTTCTCCGCTCCTCTTTAATGTGACCCTAAGGAGGTTAGCAACAGAGTTGGAAAGGGAAGCGAGATTAGGAAGTGCCATATACGCGGATGATATCACCATATGGGTGACTCGAGGACCCTACGGTGAAAAACAGGACCTTTTGCAGTGGGCAATCGACCAGGTAGATCTTTTCGCACGGGAGGCGGGAAGGGCATGCGCCCCAGAAAGGTCAGAGTTCGTTCGGGTGCGTGCAAGATATTCCAGGCGGGCAAACCGGCCGAGTATAGAACTCACTCTGAACGGACAGGAAGCCCGCGAAGTGCAAACCCTAAAAATTCTGGGGATATGGATTCAACCGAAAGCCAACGCGGAGCATGCGATACGGTTGCTGAAGGGCACGGTGATGAATGTTGCGAAAATTATCTGCAGGGTCACGCGCAGTAGAGAGGGCTTTTCGGAGGACGAGACAGTTAGACTAGTGCACGCTTTTGTCATCAGTCGAGTCACGTATAGCATCCCGTACTTAAACACCACCGCACAAGAGATTAAACAGTTGGACATTATAATACGACGAGCATATAAGGCTGCCCTTGGGCTCCCTCAGAGCACCAGCACGGAACGAATGGCGAAGCTAGGGGTGTACAACACCTTCGAAGAGCACGCAGCGGCCGTTTTTATGTCCCAGAGAGAGAGGTTAGGCAAAACCAAACAAGGAAGAACTGTTCTAAACAGACTGGGGTATGCACCTCGTCCGTTTTATAGCGCAGACGATACATCACTTCTCAATAGGGAAATTCGGGCACGTATATGCGTAGCACCAATCCCAAAAATTATGAGCCCGAAGTACCACGGGGGAAGACGACAGGCTCGTGTACAGGCTTCGCATTGCGAAGGAGTTTCGAAGGCAAGCCGGACGTCTACTACACGGACGCAAGTTACTCTGGATGTGGCATACAAATCGCAGTCGCCACGTGTCAGGAACGGGTAGTAGGGGCATCAGTAAAAACACCGCATATCCACGGGGTGAATGATGATGAGTGGGCGAAGCTCCGGAGGGAATCATCGGTAATCCGTGAATCTTCCGTGTAATTCGCCCAGTCTCGCCGCACTAAATCGAACGATTGACTTCCACCAATGACAGGCGCCATATGTGACGTCATTCCTATTTTATAACAGCGCCCTTCATTATAATGGCACCATCTCCCGCTTAAGGGGACGCTAGCACAAACGCGTTAGAAACGTGCAGTACTCTCTAGTAAGGGGGAGAGGCCACAGCGTCTTACGCAGCCGTTTACACATGCCGGAACGTGCACCGCGTTTGCCGACGCCATCACATGACTGCTGAGAGAGTATAACCCCCGTATTCATAAACGCTCCTCCACTTGAACTTGACTTGCCACCGCCTTCAACGCGTTTCGAACGCGCTGCCCAAGGCGGTGGCAAATCAAGTTCAAGTCGAGGAGCGTTTATGAATACGGGGGTAAGGCGGAGAGGCCTCAGCGTCTTACACCAGCTTCTTACACGGGCCGTAACGCGCTAGCACAAACGCGTTAGAAACGCGCAGTCTTTCGTTAATGTTGGGTATTTATTGTCATCGTGGTGCCTGTGTCCATGTGCGCTTCGTGGCGTAGTGGTTAGCGCCGCGCGTTCGGAAGCAAGGGGTCCCTGGTTCGATTCCGCGCTACGGGCACAACTTTCGGAATTTTAGGGGCGAAGCTCCTTATAGCGGCACCCGTTCGTCCCCGTCGTAGTAGGTAGCCACGTCTAGTTTTATGAATTGCTCAATAGATGGCGTTGTGTGTCCGTATATGTATGTATACCCATATATATATATATATATATATATATATATATATATATATATATATACGTATAGTATAACCGGAAGCCGACTTCCGTTTCCACTTCCGGTTCCGGAAGCCAGCTTCCGGCTTCCGGAGAACGCTTCCGGCGTTTTATGAAAGAAAAAATTCCGAAAGTTGTGTCCGTAGCGCGGAATCGAACCAGGGAACCCTCACTTCCGAACGCGCGGTGCTAACCACTACGCCACGAAGCGCACATAGACACACGCACCACGATGGCAATAAATACCCAACATTAACGAAAGGCCGCGTTTCTAACGCGTTTGTGCTAGCGCGTTACGGCCCGTGTAAGAAGCTGGTGTAAGACGCTTTGGCCTCTCCGCCTTACCTTCAACGCGTTTCGAACGCGCTGCCCAAGGCGGTGGCAAGTCAAGTTCAAGTCGAGGAGCGTTTATGAATACGGGGGGTATACTCTCTCAGCAGTCATGTGATGGCGTCGGCAAACGCGGTGCACGTTCCGGCATGTGTAAATGGCTGCGTAAGACGCTGTGGCCGCTCCCCCTTACTAGAGAGTACTGCACTTTTCTAACGCGTTTGTGCTAGCGTCCCCTTAAGCGGGACATCCGATGATTCCCTCCGGAGCTTCGCCCACTCATCATCATTCACCCCGTGGATATGCTGTGATTTTTTTTTTCATAAAAGTAGACGTGGCTACCTACTACTACTACATACTACAGAGGAGGGACAGACCCACACCCTAAGGAGCTTCGTCCCTGAAACCACATGCACGGCAACGGTTGAGGCGACCGCGGTAGCTTTAGCTTTGAAGGACGCCGAATGCAGAGGGACATCCGCGGCTGTCATCACCGACTCACAGGCGGCGTGTCGCCTCTTCCTATCAGGGGCGGTACCCCGGGTGGTGATAAGGATCATAGGCAATAAGCTATGTAGTTTTCACAGCCTGACGTGGTGCCCGGCACACGAAGGCATGGAGGGAAATACGAGGGTGGACCGAGTAGCTCGAGTACTAAATATCCGAGCGGCGCACCAGCCACGTAGGGACTTTCCAACGACTGCTAGAGATATCTTGGATCAACAAAGAGAGGAAAGACGGGAGTTCGGCAGGCCCCATCAAAAATTGACCAGACGGCAAGTGACGGACTGGCGCCGACTCCAAAGGAACACTTATCCTAATCTACACAAGCTAAGACAAATACATGGCGAAGCGTACGCAGACAAATGTCCGTGGTGTGGCGAAAAGCCTACATTGGCACACATCACACTCATATGCGCCAGAAGACCTCCACAAGCAAACACACACAAATTTACTAAACAACACTTTCTAAGGCAGTGGGAGGCATGGCTTGCGGACGAGGAACAGGACAGTCAGCTGGCTCTCCTGGACCAAGCCCAGCGAGCCGCTCAAGGCAGTGGGGCCCTGGACTAGGAGCTCCACCCATACTTTCCTTCCTGTTTTGCCTTTTCCCATTAATGTTTGCTCTCTCTCTCTTCTCCTAAAGCGCTCGTTTTTTTCTTTACTTTTTGCTTGCGAAACAAGTCGATGGTGGCGCCCCTAGAAAGTCCATGTTGAAACTTTCAGGCTGGGTGCGCTGCGGCTGCGCAAAGTGACTTTCAACATAGCTCTGAGGCGAAAAAAAAATATAAAGAAGTGAAAGCGCCTACTATCATCGTCCAATCGGAGTTACAGGAGAGAGAGAAGCGGCGTTGATCAAAGGATGGCGGTATCACATATAGGGACTTTACGTCGAACCGGAAGCTGCTAGCAGACGGCGCGCCGCCCCACAATTCCCTCCGATTGCTCGTTTTACGGGTCACCTATTCAAATGGTCTTCACGTGCCTCTAAAAATGATCAGCTCAAGATATTTTTGTGAAATACTATGCAAGTAATGCATTTGTACGAGTAATGTTTCTATAATTTTTTTATGGAAATGAATATTGCTGGAGTCGGATATTTAGTACTAATATCGGATATTTAGTACTCGAGCTACTCGGTCCACCCTCGTATTTTCCTCCATGCCTTCGTGTGCCGGGCACCACGTCAGGCTGTGAAAACTACATAGCTTATTGCCTATGATCCTTATCACCACCCGGGGTACCGCCCCTGATAGGAAGAGGCGACACGCCGCCTGTGAGTCGGTGATGACAGCCGCGGATGTCCCTCTGCATTCGGCGTCCTTCAAAGCTAAAGCTACCGCGGTCGCCTCAACCGTTGCCGTGCATGTGGTTTCAGGGACGAAGCTCCTTAGGGTGTGGGTCTGTCCCTCCTCCGTTCGGACAGTTGGAGCGGAATGACCCTGCACTTATGTTGTAAATAACGTTGAACAAAAAATCCATCAGGCGTAATAAAATCAACAGTAACAACGAACACTTCGTTTCTGTTCTCGAGTAACAGGGGACGTATTGTTTTAGGAAGAATAACGTAGCCTTTTGTGCATCCACTATTTTTTCCAAATCTTTGCCTGTATTTACCGACAGTTATCCTCTTTACAGCAGCCTCAGAAAGCGGCTTCCAGTTGATCCAAAGGGACGACTTACGGAGAATACAAAAGCGGTACACTACATCGCGAATCCTAAGATTTTAAATAGGGTGCAGTGTCTGGCCTTGTTGCTTTTCACCGTTATCATACATATTCCTCCTTTACAAAATGCATGGAAATTCAATAGGTATAAATAAGCGTCGTGAGCAGTGACGAATAAATTGAAACCGAAATTAATGTATAAGCTATTTTTGAAACCATGTTTTTCATTTTATTATTTGACCGATGACATAATGTGCAAGGTCTTTTCCCAAACAGCGGCGATGTCACGAGCTTTACTGAAACGAAGATCGGTCTGAGCAGCCCAGAACAATATCTTGATGCAGCGCTTAGTCTTTCGTAACACGGCGACATTTAGATTAGCAGCAAGTACAAGATGCTTTCTTTTTTTTTTATAGCGTCGACGTTGCGATAGAAAGGGCCCATTGAAAGTGTAAATTGTGTGAGGGATGAGAGCCCATCTATTGTGAGATACGAGACAGGTTCTCGCAAACACGTTTAAATTTGCAAAGCAGTCGTGGCGGAAAACCTTTTCGAGTAAAAATATCAAGTAAATTATGGCGCCTACGAAAGGCTTTAAATTAGTCAAATTACACTAGCAAAACGGCATACCTCATCCCCGCGAGTGAAAGTGCAGCGATGAATGGGAAAGATGGTGGAGGAGGTTGTGGCGCTTATCAGCCTCGCGAACATAAGCGAGGCGGCGATTATCGCTAAACTCATTAAGGATGCGTTTTGCGAGCTTGCGGGTCGCGATGGGGGCCGAGCTGAACCTCGCCCTCTCTTTTCACACGCGGCCCGCCTCGGCCCCGCCGCGCTCAGTGTTGCAGCGCTGGAGTTGGGCCCTCATTGTGGCCGCAGCTAAAGTGGAACGTGCCGGTTTGGCGCGTTCAAAGCAAGATCACTTTGTCCCTTTCCTTTGGGAATTCAGCGCTACGGAAGCTTTGCGCAGCTGTAAACTTGGTGCGCGCTGTGTCGCACTTAGTGTTCTCAAAATTGCACAATTGGTCGATGTCACGTGTAGTTTTAGTATTATTAAACGAGAGAAATAAGGTGCCAGTTGAATGTGATGCTAACTTTAAGCCATTGCTGGACGGTTCCTTCCACTGACACGTCTGTCGATCAAGGCTCCACACTCAGTCCTTCTACCGAATTCACTCCACCTTACGTACAAGACACGTGTCCCAGATGACTCGCAGAGCAACGCAGCAATCAAGACCCACCGCAGTAGCTTAGTGGCACTACTGATCCTCGGTTATCAAGGTTACTATTTCGGCCACGGCGGACGCATTTCGATGGGAGCGAAATGGAGAAACGGAAGTGTAATAAGGGGCGCGTTGAAATACTCCAGTTGGTCAAAATTTTCGGAAGGCCGCCCTACGGCATGGTACATAGTCAGACCGTGTTTTTGGCACGTAAAACCCTTAATTTAAATATGTATTTTTAATTAAATGCAACATTGCAAGCATGTTTCGGGGCATTGTGCACCAAGCACAGCCCATACTTATTCATAGAAGTGTCTTATTGACAAAAAAAATCGTATGCCACTTTGTGCACAAATAAATAATTTACAAACACCTCCTTCGACACCAGAAAAGCGGAGCCGTTATTCGAACCAAACATTAGGAGCTCGAAACAACGCGGCAAAAACGCAAGGACAAAAGATCAGCGCCTTCCGGTATATGCCGGTCTCTTCCTTTTCCTTTCTTTTTCTTTTTTACTAAGGCTTAACAGCTGTCAGCACATCTTTCCTACAAGTCGAACATCAACCATTGCCGGTACTTGTGTCAACTTATGACGAGGTAATAACCTTATGGGGAGAAAGAAACGACAATGGGGGCGATGTATTATAATTTTGGAAGATGCAAAGGCCAACATCGGACAAAATCAAAGAGTAAATTGTGAAAGGACAAAGGCGTTCAGAGTAATGAAATGCGGTAACGAATGTATTAGCCGCTCTCATATGCAGTTATGCGATCTCAAAAGGGTCTATATGGAAGGCTGGACGTCAGTTTGGTTTTGATCCATCACGTGGCAATTCTTGTGCCTGATTTCTTGTTATAAGGTGAGTATGCGTAGGTGCAGGTTGCACGAGTGATGTTCTTGCACATTATAGAGGCTTCCATAATTAATTTAGTAAACCTATTTGGCAGTTAGAACACGTGCTTACTGTTCTTTGCGCGTCCATCTTGTAAAGGGTGCTGTTGGAGTATACATTTTTACAAACTTTCCAAGTTTGCAATTCTAATTGGTGCGACATTGCACGCGTGATATAGATATGACCGGTTTTTCTTTAACTCGAGCAAGGTTTCTTTTATGTGACAGTTTCCCTTTTACTTTATGAAGAATGTAAATCTGAACGCAAACTTGGTTCTCATTCCGTAAATGTTTCCGCGTCTCAATAAAGGAACTGCTAATCTTCCCTACGACCTTCCCTGACTTCATTCTCTGCTGGGTTCTGATATATGATTCATATATCAGAACCCAACAATGAAGTCTAGGAAGCCCGTAGGAGAAAGTAGAATTTCTTTTATTGAGACGTGGAAATGATTGTGGTGCCTCGCTATCTTCTGTTTAAATTGTTTTAAATTTGGAGAGTAGAAAAAAGTCCGGCGTTTTTCTAAAGAAGAAAAACAGGGGAGAAAGCGGGTCTCGCAATAAACTGATGAGAAATAGTGCGTATTGTTGTCTTGTAGGTGAAGGTTCCGAATATCTATAGCTTTTAGAGACGAATAGCACAAGAAATGATCTTCTTTTGAATGCAAGTGTTCTTTTTTAAACAAGCGATATCCCTCACAGGAAGATTTAATGGCAAACAGAGCTGCTAGCAAATCATGTGACAAGCTCATCTCTACAAATGCTCGTTATAGAAATTATTAGGGCATTATAAAGAAACCAGATTAACAAAAACAATAACAAACAGAAACGAGTTCGGCATTCTTTTCAATACTTTGTTCTCTGCGTTTCCATAACATTCGAATAAATTACAAAAAGTAGTGCACACGGGCTTGCTTCCCAAAAGATGTGATACTTTTTCTTAACTTACGAGCCATAGTTAACGCACATTGTCATATGCATTCTGAGAATTTCTGTGTTTACGCTAGACAGGTCATCCCTTTAGCCTTTGTCCGTTATAGTCCTGTATTATTGTTTCCCAATTTACACTCTTTCAACAAAATTTATAGAATACCAACTATACGAATCGTGCATGCTTCATGAACGTAACGTCATTCGGTAATCATTCTTTCAATGTCACAGCTAAACGGTAGCGCTGCGCTAATTCGTTTTCTTGCGCATGCCAGCGCTTGCATGTATACAGCGTGCGGGGATTGTGATGCAATATAAATGAGGCCACTAAAAAGCCAAGTTTCGTTTTCTGAAGGCCCGTATGTGATGAATATAACACATATCTATGTATACCGGTTTTACTTTTAGTGTAAAGAGAAAATTGCTAATGTAGTATGGTTCCCGTACAGTAAAACTAATATATCTAAACTGGAAAGCATCCAGAGAAAGGCAATTAGGTTTGTCCAAAGAAAATACCGGCGCAGTGATTCACATTGATTCACAGTGATTCACTTACATACTCTTCTCCTAACACAGTCAGGGCTGGCAACTTTGGCTGTTCGAGCAAAACGAGCTCGTCTAAAATTTCTGCTATAAATACTGCACAACCGACTAAAAATAGATGCTTCAGCATACGTTACCTTCTCTAAATCCCGCATACTTCGTCATAATCATCCGTATACACTAAACGAGTTTCTTTGTAATAACGATACTTTTCCGTTTTCCTTTTTCCCCTGTGTCGTTCGCGAGTGGAATAACCTAGATTCACCTATAACTAACACAGTATCACAGTCTCATTTTGTTAAGTTATTGGAAGATGAAATAAGTAGTTAGGAAAAAATAGTTCTTATGTACATATAATCGTCAAAACTCGCACTTTTCTGAACAATATAGCTAAACATTTACCTGCTTGTTTCTTTCTTCGTTTTTGTAACATTGTAATATTCTAAATGTAACCTGAAGTGTACTATTTGTGTGACTTCCTCTTTTTATTAATAGTATTATTGTTGTAAACTTCCGCATTGAACTTGTTTGATGTATTTCAGTTTGCATGTTTGGATGTTTTTACCGTTCGTTATATAAAACATGCATTGTATCTGTAATCAAATGCCCACCTTCTATGGTCTCGTTACGAGACTGGCAGTACTGTAAATAAATAAAGAAAAGGAGGAGCCTACCAGATTCATATAATAATAATAATAATAATAATAATAATAATAATAATAATAATAATAATAATAATAATAATAATAATAATAATAATAATAATAATAATAATAATAATAGTAATAATAGCCTTTATTGCGAGTTCTTTGGTACATGAATTTTTTGTGAGGTCTGCCGAAGCCTTCCAAGGGCTTGTGTGGCAGAGACCTGACAGTCGCGGCAAAATCACTTTAACAGGTTCTCGAACATGACTAATGCTCCAAAATATAAACTAAAGCTCTTCCCCATTTTTAATAACATTTACAAACAAAATACCAAGAAAGCGCTAAACAGAGTGAAAAAGGTGCTATGTTGCATTGTCAAACAAAACACATCACACTATAACATGAATAGACACTCTATTTGCACATGTTCTAAAGAAAAACAGCGAGATAACATTGGTTTAAAGTCTAAACCAATCATAATACTCACACAGACACAAATAAAGGTTAGCTTCATACGAGTATATATTTTTTTTTTATGTCCCCTTTTTTAAGGCGTTCTTTAAGCCGGATAAACTTCGTTGCTCCAGTACTGAAGTGGGGAGTTCATTAAACAAATTCGGAATATAATACTTTCGTTGCCCTTTACCATAATTAGTTCTTGTCCGAGGAACAACATATCTGGAGGGATTGCGTAGATTCATGTGTTTTTTAGCAGGTACGCGAAAATTATCATTCCAGAAATATCGCGGCACAACAACAGAAAGGAACACTGAATCAAAGTTCGGCATTTCCAGGGACCTGAACAAGTTAGCCGTATCAATGTTTGTGTTGTAGGCTACACTTTTTAGAATATTTTGTAATAGCCTGTTTACCTTGGATTTCCAAAAGCTACTGCAATTAAAGAAACAACAGATACCATATCTTATATGTGAATAGGCTAGCGCATGAACGATCATTTTCTTATTTTAATAGGAGCATAGCTTCGGACGCGGTAAAGTAAGCACGCAGCTCGTCGAAGTTTTGCACAAATGGAAGCCATATGAACGTTCCATGATAGAGCATTATCAAAGTGAACTCCTAAATATTTAATACTATCAACATATTCAATCGGCGTACAGTCACAATTCAAACAATCGGAGCCATGCAAAATGACAGGCAACGTGGCATCAATAACTTTTAAGGGATTTCTAAAACAGACTAATTGCGTTTTTCGCGAGTTAACTCTTATTTGATTACTTTTACACCAGTCTATGACATTAATTGCGTCGATTTGAAGCAGATCAACAGCCTTTTCATATTCCATGTGTCTTGAGACGAGCAAAGTGTCGTCCGCGTATTGAAAAATAGTGCTTGTCCCAATTACCTGTCCCAAGTCACACACGTATAAGTTAAATAAAAGTGGTGACAGCACTGAACCCTGTGGCACTCCTGCTGTGAGGTACCGCAGTGTGCTGTGTACATCATGCAAACAAACAATTTGAGAGCGATTCAGAAGATAACTATTAAAAAAATCTAAAAAAATGTCCCCGAAAGCCATAGTTGTAAAGTTTACTGCATAGAATACGGTGGTTAACTGAGTCAAATGCTTTTGATATATCCAAGAAGAGTCCACAAGCCACCTGGTTTTGTTCAAATGTTTCGTGTAAAATATCTGACAAAGTTTCAAAAAGATTCTGCGTACCGCTGCCTTGTACAAAGCCGTACTGCGAGGGCGATAAAATGCTGTGCTTACGAACAAAGCTGTCCATAGCCTCAAGAACATGCCTTTCAAGCAGTTGTGCTAAGAAAGGAAGTACGGATATGGGGCGGTAGTTTTCTGGTTTTGACGCATCTCCGCCCTTAAATATTGGAATAACACGTGCTCTCTTCATTTCATCGGGTACAACACACGTGTCTAGAATACTGTTCAAAATAAAAAGAATCGGCCTAGCTAGCACCGTGATATTACGTATTATATCTTCAGCTGATATTCCATCTAAGCCTTGAGCACGGCTCCTTCGTGACCGACAAAGCAATCGACGCAGGTCATCTTCAGCCATCGAAGGCAGAAGTGCTGAATCCGATACTGAACTGCTAGCTGCGATAAGGTTCGGCAGATTAAGGGGCGTTCCCGTATCGGTTACCAATGAAGAAAATGAGACATTGAAATTATTAGCCACCGCTTGCGATGGAGGACCGAAACCTTTTAGTATCGGGTCTAAGTGGGAGCTGGACTTGATTCCCCTAAGCTCATTCACTAGAGACCACATCTTTGCTGGTTTATTTCGTGAAAAGGAAAATTGACTGCTAAAGTAGCTTCTCTTGGAACAGCGCATCATTGCTGTAACTTTGTTTCGTGCGTTTCGGTAAAGACTCTTCAAAGCCTCGTCTTCTGGATGCTTTCGACATCGTTTCCAGAGTTCGTCTTTCTCCTGAATGGCTTTCAATATTCGGTTATTTACCCGATGTAAATGTGTTTTTCGCTTATGTACCAAAACAGATCTTTTGCACTCTTGTTTCAGCTCAGTAAAAGTGTCTACAAACTTTTTATACGCACTGGTCGAACCACTATGCGCTAGCAGTGTATCCCAGTCATATTGGGAGACAAGTCTGTCAAATCTAGCATAATCAAATATTTCTATATATTGGACATCCTTGCTTTTGACAGTATGAGCACCCGGAGATGAGATCTGGCAGCCGATATAGTAATGATCAGCCAGCTTTTTTGTTATTCGAATGGATTTAACGGTCAAAAAATCTATTGAGCGCACTAAGACGTGATCGAGGCACGAGGAAACAAGGCGACCTGAGAGCACTTCTTGTCTAGTTGCTTCATTAACGACAGATTCTATGCCGTAGTCTGCTAATATGTTTAAATAATCGGAAACAATCGTCTTCTCAGAGCTTAGGATATCTATGTTGATATCCCCGATAATGCACATGTTATTATAAGAAGGTAGAACGTCTAAATATTTTTTCAGTTCATCGAGAAATGATTGCACGTGTTCTGACGGTGGACGATACGCAGCGATTAAAGAGAGCACAGTGCCAGAACATTCCAGGCGGAATGCAAGGCTTTCAGCAACCGAAATTGAAAACGACATCGGTGTAACTAACCATTTAGTCTTAATGAAGACCGCTATTCCCCCGCCTCGTCTACCTGTTCTAGTTAAAAAATGCTCTTGAAAATCGGGTAGGCGGAATTGGAATAACCTATCATCTTGAGCGTTAATTTCTGTAAGAACGAGAGCATCTACTAAGCTCAAAATGTTAGTGGCGTCAACAAGGAACTGATCCCAATGTTTCCTTATACTTCTCACGTTTACATGAATAACGGAAAAAGACGGGCTATCAGTGACGTCAAAGACTGTTCCAAGTGAACAAAAATCTGGAAGGGAGTGATAGTTGACTGCCATTTTCTAAGTCATCTTATCAACGTCGTCGACCGTGGCGATACGAAGCACACGGCCTCCGTCTTCTTTTCGAGCAAAAATCTTGCCATTTTTAACCCACACATACTTATAGGAGCTTTCCTTGCCTTTGGTACGAGCTTTCCAGAATAGTTCTTTGTTAGTCTGAGTCAAATTTTCGTTTAGGTACATCATGGGGTAAAGTTTTTTCTGTGCCAAGTCACGCAGTTTGCGACGTGCTGCCAGCCAAGTGTCCCGTAATGACGGGCCAGAGAACCTAACTAGTACCGGTGGTACTTTATCTTTTCTGGCGGGCAATCGGTGGACCGCTACAACATCCCGAGGGTTGAATTCTGTCAAAGCTAGCTTCTGTGCAAGTTCTGATATGACAGCACGCAGGTCTTCCCCTGAAGAAAATGGAAGTCCGTGGAGTTCCAAATTGGAAAGCCTGCTGTACTGCTCGTCCTTGTTGCGCTCAGCGCGAAATTGGGCTATTTCCTCAGACTGTTTTCTTACACATTCTGTTAATGATTCTACTTGGGTTTCAATACCTTTTACGGCTGAATCTGATTCCTTAGTCTGAGCCAGGACTGTGTCATAACCTGTTGCCAGATACTGCACAGAGCTTTGTAACTCCAGCACTGTTTCCCTCAAAGATAACACCTCATCAATCCGGGGCTTTAGTGCAAGTAACTGGTCAACCTTTTCTTTAAGGGGCAAAAGAGTAACAACCATGTCATTGATTCCCTGTAGTTGTTCTCGGAGAGAGCCCAACTGAGAGCTTGGGTCATCGGCTTCTGCAGATGCAGCCGAGTTGCGAAGTTGCCCTGAGCTTAATTCCCCCGTAGATGATCTGCAGTGCTTGCATTTCCAACTCTCCCGTTTTAAGGATCCCATTGACAGAAAAGTGCTTTCAGCAACACCCGAGCATGTTTTCCCCAAGTGAAAGCCATTCTTACATTCCACACAGGACAAGAATCTGCCATCACTTGACAGCCGATTTGAACAAACCGGGCAAATCGATGACATGGCGAAGCACAAAACAAGTAAAGAATTTCGCACAAGGATCACGTCAAATATCAATGATCAGCATCAATCATGGCAGCAGTCGGCGGCGGCACACAAATGAGCTCTAGGGAAGAGTAGCTCACCTGTTTAGATGAAAATAGTTCTCGTAAGTGTTCGACAAGACTTTTGCCGCCGACTGCGAAGCGCTTGTGCTAGGGGGGCGTCTTTTATCCTTGAAAGGACGATCCCAGGCGCCACACTCCGGTAGAATCCAGAGGCAGCAGTTACTTCAATGAATGACGTAGCCTGCCAGCAGGGACAGGTTTCGCAGATGGCCGGTTGATCCTGGGGCCGTCATTCGATCCAGTAGTCGCAGATTCCTCTTCTCAGCTGATCGGCGGCGATACAATCTTGTGCCTGTTTAGATGAAAATAGTTCTCGTAAGTGTTCGACAAGACTTTTGCCGCCGACTGCGACATATAATATAATAATAATAATAATAATAATAATAATAATAATAATAATAATAATAATAATAATAATAATAATAATCAATCAATCATGTTTATTTAACGTGCCCAGGAACAACCCTAAGGTCGGAATGCTGGCGCACGCATACATTACAAACCAAAAACAAAACACTCGGGGAAAAATCATTAAAAATTAATGAATAAAAATAAAAATTGTGAAAATAAGAGAGCACCGACAATAAAGCGCAAAGTAAATACAAAAGCAAAAGGAGGAGAAGGGCACTTGAACAAGACATAAAATAACACATGAAATCATAACACAAGGCAAAGCTCGGAAAAGAACGATGACAAGGAGTTATGAAAGATATCAAGCTCACGAAAGTAAGCATTACAAAGATTCTGTATTCTGTGGACAGTTGAGTGTTCGTGATGACAGGCCGGAACATGGAAAGGTCTATGTTCTCTGGTGATCTTGCGTGGGATACGGAACATGACACAGCCGAGAAGTTCGGGACACGTGAGGTTACCGTGAAGGAGTTTAAAGAGAAACAGGAGGTCAGCGCGATTACGTCGGTCGCGAAGTGAGGGCAATGACAACAATCCAACAGTGCTAGTACAGGGTGCAATGTCCAAGTTTGCAAAGCAGTGATTATATATGCTTAGAAACTTTTCTGGACACGATCTATAATGTCACTGTTGGATCTAGAAGAGCCATTCCAGACGACCGACGCATATTCGAGTTGAGGAAGACATATGGTTGTGTATAATTTGCGGAACGGTGTAGGAGACTTGAATTCCCTCGATAGTCTGCATACAGAACCAAGAGAGCGCTTACCCCGCATTGCACCACGTTTAGTGTGAGCCGGAAAGTGTAAGGTTGCATCAAAAAGTACACCAAGATCATTGATCTCGCAGACCTTACACAACGGCACAGAATCTACAGAATAAGAAAAAGAAATACTTGCTGTTTTGCGTGTGAAAGTCATGACTTTGGTCTTAGCAGCATTCAAGGTAAGGTTATTATCCTTGCACCATTTAGAAAAGGAAAACAGGTCAGACTGCAGGGGCGCGACAGTCATCAACAGTGTAAATTTTCTTTAAAATCTTGATGTCATCGGTATATAGAAGGAAAGAAGAGTTCCGAATAACAGAAAGAACATCATTAATAAAAATTTTAAAAAGGAGTGGTCCTAATACTGATCCTTGAGGGACGCCGCTAGTTGCCATGTAAGAAGAAGACGTTTGGCCATTGACGTTAACATAACATGATCTACACTGTAAACGGAAATAACTCTCAGGTGGGAGTATATTGCTTGTCCTCTAGCGACCCCCCGGTTGGGAGTTTATTATGCTCCGAATGATGGGAGTATAATTTTTATTCCGTGCGGGCGGAATTTTTGCGTGGTGCCAGGGGAGTTTTTTTCCTGTAATTTTTATTTTTTATTTCGGACTGGACGGAGGTTTTCGAGCTGCACCGGGAGTACAAAAAAGTATCACGTCAAATTGCGTGGAGGATTTTATATGTAGAGGCTACGGGTTAAAAGCCGAAATATACGCACAAGAATAAGCCAAATTCTGCGAAACAACTGAACGAGACCAGACAGACCAAGCCATACATAAACACATAAACATTTCAAAAACACCCGATGAAGAGCTGTGAAAGACATACAACGGCAATGCGACACACAACAAGAAGCAACCCTTCCAGTATATATAGCCACGATAATCTGGGCCTCGAAACGGCCTAGCGAGCAACTGTACTGTTTTCAGAATTACGACTCACAGGGTCGCACATATGAGATCTGCCTCTCTATAAGTAACATAAAACCTAAATCCACACGGAACTGTTATTTTAGAATATTGAAAAAACAACGTTCATGGCATTATTTTTCAAAATTGCAATGCCATTCTGTGAGCCCTAAAGCGACTTCGCACACTGCCGGCGTCCGCGGCCAAAAAGTAGTGCGTTAGTTACAGTACGCAAGAAAAATGTACGTGCGCGTGTTTCATGACAAAATTAGCTTCGTGCGAAAGAATGGTGACGGGTGACGGGGCAACAATTTATTACATGTGAGCATGACCCGTAGCTGCCCACGTAACACTGAAAATTGCGTAGTCATACATTTCTTTGACCGCACTACT
The DNA here is from genome assembly GCF_013339745.2 of Dermacentor silvarum. Lineage (NCBI taxonomy): Eukaryota > Metazoa > Arthropoda > Arachnida > Ixodida > Ixodidae > Dermacentor > Dermacentor silvarum. The sequence goes on along the minus strand of NC_051158.1, from coordinate 180,936,275 downwards.
TGCTCCGCGTCCAAGCAATGTCTCTCGGTTGTGAAACGGAGCTATGTCGCTGATCTGGCAAACGAATCCTCACGCTCGGAGCCAGCAGGTATGCTCCTAAATCAGTGTCTTTGATGGAGCATGATGTTAATGCAATATCCGAAGCAACGACGTGATCAAAACAGAGCTGCGCGATAACAATTCGATTCACATCGCTCATTAAGAAGCTTTATTCAAGTACGTACTGTGATTTAAAATCACACTACGTACTTACGTCCTACCATATTTCCTGGGCGAGGATATTCGTACACAGGTTCATAAAAAGAATTGCTTGCACCACAGTCTTACTTACTGGCAGCACAGCACAGTAACGAAGTTGAAATATGGGATTCATGTGCGGCTGTCACGGACGTAGTCCCTCGAACAATGGCTGCTGTTGCCATTGCTACGCGGGATTTTGCACCGGACGTTGTCAGCATATACTTAAAAGGACATAAAAGTGTTATTTCACGCTCTGAAGAACACAAGTCAAGGTCACGCAACACGAAAGCACAGCCAGAAGCCTGAGCCAACATCACGAGTCAACCGGCAGCTTCGTGGTCACACCTAAGCCTGTTTCCGCACTTGAAATCGTTGCTCTTGCATTCATCGCTGCCAGCAGAGTGATCACAGCAAACGTACATAAGGATGAGATGCAGTGAGCTTCAGGCACGCCTATAACACTTTCTGGAAGGAAGTATAGGAAAGAAAATCGGCGAAACGCTGGCACGGAACAACACTTCACAGATGTAAACAAACCCTCAGCCATGAGCACCGCCGACTCCGCCGAACGCGGCCGATCGCTGGCGCGGCGCACAGTCTTATGGGAAGCACCACGTGACCAACCTGTTCTGGCGGGGGAGTTTTTAAAACTCCCTGTGCGGAGTTCCCGCAGAGAACTAAATTTTGAAGGTGGAGTAAAATCACGTCATGTCCGCCCTTATCCTCCCACAGGTAGTGAGCGGAGGGAAACGAGGGAATGCCGCTGTATTCCTCCCATACATCGGAGTAAATATTCAAGGATGGGAGTATATAGGGAACATCACCTTGTCATAATTCCCATGTGGGGGTATTTTCATTTACAGTGTACCAAGAAGATAACTGCGCAAGAGATTCACAACTGACGAGTCAACATCAAAGTGCGTAAGCTTGATCAGAAGCAGCGAGTGGCTGACTACATCAAAAGCCTTGCTGAGATCACAGTAAATGGTGTCAACTTGCCCCCTTTGAAGTACCGGCGTGGAGATCTGTGTCATGAAACTTGCGAGATTTGTGATAGTGGAGCGGCCGGTGAGAAATCCATGCTGATTCGGAATGAGCGAGTTCTTCACAGTAAAAGACAATATGTTGTGAAGAGCAAGCTCAAAAATCTTGGACGTAGCACAGAGAAGAGAAATTGGGCGATAATTCGAGACATCCGATTTACATCCAGACTTAAATACAGGAAAAACACGAACAGTTTTCCACGTGTGAGGGAAAGTGGAAGTAGTCAAAGAGTTATTAAATATATATGCCAATACTGGAGCAAATATAACGCCGTAAGCTTTTAGAATTGCGGAGGGGATGCCATCAGGGACGCAGGATAGGGAAGGCTTCAAGCGCTTAAGGCATTCGTGGACAAGCTTTTCATCAAACAACACCGAACTAGATGTAGGAACCGTCGTTTGCTGCTGACTGACACCAGCGTTGAAACCTGTATCTTTATATAAGGAAGAGAAATGGGCTGCAAACCAATCCGCGACTGCTTGGACTTCTGCCCCTCTAGAGTCAAGGAAGCGAAAACCCTCTCCGTGTTTATTGGAGCGCTTACGGATATACTTCCAAAATTCCGCCGGCCGGTAGGAGGCGCTATTTTCCAGGAATGCCATGTATGAATCTTGATACCGCTTATAGAGACGTTTACAGAGAGCCCCAAAAAAGCGTGATTCCTCTCGGTACTTATTAGGCAGCGGAATTCTGGATTTTCGGTGTGCGCGATCTTTATGCTTTAGGGTAATTATGAGTTCAGACGAAAACCAGTGGGGATATTCAGAGCGTCTAGGCCTGTACTGGGGAATGTATTTGCGCATACTGATCAGAACAAGCTCTGTAAACTGATCTACTTGGTCATTAACATTGCTTTTGTCTGTAACCAGTGACCAGTCAGTGGTGGACAAGGAATTACATAAACCAAGATAATCCCCACGCTTGAAAGCAAAGCGTGGGGATTCATTTACGCCGCTGGAGGAGCTCTGCCTCAGTACTGACACAGAGGCAGTTATCTTTAGTGGCGGATGAAACTTATCGGTACGCACAAGGAAAATTTCGGAACGAGAGACATCTAAAACTTGAGTATTCAAGATGCAAAGATCTAAGACGTTGCCACAGGAATTGGTGATTAAGTTATGCTGTTGAAGGGAACAGAAAGACAGAAAGTCCAACAACAGGCTGCATTTCTTCTCTGTGTAATGATTGTAATGAGAATATCTAAGTGTGTTCCAATCAATACCTGGTGTAATAAAATCACCATGAAGAATTACTTTGTGCTTACTGTGGGAGGGTATTACACTTTCAATGGAAGAGATGACCTCATCATACAAAACGGGGGAAATATTCGGCTGTACATAGAACGATCCAATCAACAATTTTTCACGTCGGGCTAGGCTGACTTCTAGCCATATCGACTCCCGTACAGTTTCTATATCGATGAGCCGTACACATTTCAGTGAATTGTCAACTGCAATGAGCACGCCACCACCTTTTTGTTGAGATCCACTGAAGTCCCGGTCACTGCGGAAGACGTTGTAGTGCGGTGGAAAGAAGTCTGAAGACGAAATGTCACTACACAGCCGTTTCAGAAATAACAAAAATAGCAAAAGAAGATGAGATTACATTTAAAAAAAAATCACGTGCTTTGGTGCGAAGTCCACGAGCGTTTTGGTAAAAAATGTCCAAATTACACGCCACTTTGATCCTTGGGGGTTGTTATTTCAGTAGCATGGATCATGTCATCGTGTAGCACACCACGGAACGGCTTGAACAAGCAACCCATTGGCCACATTGACGGGTCGTTCAGGCGCTTAAGGGCTTCTTCATCGACAGCTACATGAAAAGAACAATACGATTGATATTTAGTTCTAAGTCACCGGTAGGAGAGGGGAGAAATGTTCAAGGCCTTTAAGTGGTTGGTCAGGTCGGAAGAGGTTGTTTCAGAGCTCAAATTAGACACAAAAATAGCCTTAGGTCGGTGCTGCCGTTGAGCTACAGATAATGTCGAAGTCTTTCGCGCTCCAACCGGGGCGCAACACTCCATTTGCTAGTAGGTACAGCGTTTGACCGCTGGCGCCACGCTGCGCCGCTCGGGCGTACCGCGTTTCTAGATGGTTCCGTTCACCGAGGGCGCTCGAACGCAATCATATGGTTTGCACGAATGCAACCCTTCGAAGCGTGGCTGTATGGCTGAGTGGTTACGACGCTCGCTTCGGGCACTTGCGTCCGCGGGTTCAAAACCCGCTCTGGCAAAATTTTTTTTCTTAATATCACGCTTTTCCCTTTTTTTGTCTCTCTGTTTGCCAGCGCGGTCGCTTGAACCCCGGCGCCACGGCGGCAGCCGTGGTGCCGGGCGCCGACGCGAAGCGGTGGTCGTTGGGATGTTGCGGAGCGCAGCGTAGCAACACCCCAAATAAAAAAAATACTGCTCCAGTCAGGTAGACTGCTCCCTCCCTGATAGTGAGATTATATTTGGATCATCAAAAGAGTGATGCGTTTATAATACCACCCATCCCAACAGCAGGCTAGTCACCACCAGCCCAGCGTTTTCTCCGTCAACGCCTCCTCCGTTCCAACGGCGGTGGCTCGAAACATGGTACGCGCGAGCGGCGCAGCGTGGCGCCAGCGGTCAAACGCTGTACCTACTAGCAAATGGAAATACGCAACCGGGGCAGGACTCTTGTTTTATTGCGATAGCAATTATATGGACACTTAAACTGGATTTCTGCCGTCGGCGTCGCCGTCGCCGTCAGGTTCCCTATAGATAACATCATCGCCGCGCGCCGTATGCCCGAGCGGTAGCGTGCGGGGGACGCGCGCTATCACGGAAAGCGAACGCACGGCGGAAAGCAAACGCGACCGGCGCGCGTGGGGGCATGGGAGGGAGGGAGGGAGGCGGGGTGACGCTGCTCTCCGCCACCAAATGCCTATCTTGCAACCGGGCGCAAGGGGAACTTCCCACTCAATCTCCCACGCGCAAGCAAGGAAGCGGGAAGGCAGCGCCGGAGGGAGCGGGGGGGGGGGGGGGGGGGGGGGGAGGGCGCACTTTTACTCTGCCAACAAACGCGCTCGTCGCTCGCCGGCCGCACTGTCTCTTATCTCCACACGGCTCTGACCTTTTCTATGCGCTGTGCATTCGCCGCTCAGTTTCCGTTGAAGCGATAGACCGCACGTACCTTCTAACGCTGCGACGTATATGCGCTTGCTGCCAGCGTTTTGACAGTCGCTGTCTGCGGTCATTCAGTGTGATCTACTTATGTTTGCTTGTGCGCGCTCACACCACGCTTGTTCATTCAGTTAGTAATAGTCGGGCCACATTTTCCAACGCACGCTACACATGCAATGCTGCCCGGATCGGCAGTGCAGCGCTACAGGTGTGTCCCTTCGCACGCGCTGCCCACGGGAAGCGCTTCTCATCAACACCACCGTTTCACACGCGCCTTCTCGTGGTCATCGAGTCTCTCTTCATGTCGGTCTACTTACGCCGCAGCACACCTGCTTACTTAATCAGCTCATGTTTACTACAATTCATATTGCTACCAAAGCCGCTCACCTTACTTCGTGTCACATTGCTGTGTTGCTATCGCATTCATTGCTTCGCCCTTAGGGCGAAACTGTGACATTTTTTTTGTGTAGTCTCGGGTGCTTTTTCAGTGGACGAAGCGAAATCACGTGGGGAAACAGCAGCTCGTCGTTCAGCAGTGCGTTGTAACGCAGGTACATTAGCTCGCGTTGAGGCAGGAGTAGAAGAACTAGTAAGGGTGGATGACTTTCCGGAGTCGGCAGGTGTCTTCACAGGCATGGCAGTTGCACGTCGCGACAGCTCGTCGCGCAGGCAACGAACCTCCGCTCGAAGGGAGGCGACGATTTGGGTCTGTTGCTCCACGCCGCGGGAATGGTCCTTACGAAGGCGTTCATTCTCCTCTCGCAGTTGGGAAACTTCTTCGCTCAGGAACGAGATTCCCTCCAGCGCGTCGAGGAGGAGGCGACGCAGACCTGCCATGCTGCCGTCAATGTCACCCGGTGGGACACAAGAGGAGAAGGGGGAATCAAATTGGGAAAGGGAAAGCTGCGGGGAGCACGCCGTCGGGTCGTTGTCGCTAGGCTTAACAACCTGCTAATTTAACTCACACAAATTGCAGCAAAACGAGCGCGATCCCGACTTCAAAAGATCCAGTTCGTCGTCTGGCCAGGCCACACATTTCGCATGCACACTTTTTTCACACTTTTCACAGCATAATAATAATAATAATCATAATAATAATAATCAATCAAAAAATCATATATTTATCGTGCCCAGGAAACCGTGAGGTCTAGGTGCAGGCGCACGTATACATAGAAAAAGAATTACAGCAGGTGAATATCAGTAAAAAAACAATGAATAAAAAATAACAATCTTGAAAAGAAAAGTGTACATACATGTAATCATAGGCTCAAAATGCATACCTAAGAAAAAGGAGGAGAAGGGAGGTTGAACAATATGAGAAACTAAGACACAACAACGGAAAGCTCACAGCAGAACAAAGACAGGGAGTTGTGAAAAATATCAAGGTCATGAAAGTGGGCGTTACAAAATTCTGTGAACGGTTGAGTATTGGTGGTGACAGGCAGCAACAAGGAAAGGTCTGTATTCTCTGGTGATCTTGCGCGGAATACGAAACAAGATACAACTGAGGAGTTTGGGGCACATGAGGGTACCGAGAAGCGAGTTTGAAAAGGAACAGCAGGTCAGCGCGATTATGTCGGCAGCGAAGTAAGGGAAATGGAAATAATCCAACAGTGCTAGGGCAAGGCCCAGAGTCCGTGTTAGCAAAGTGGTGATGATATATGCTTCGAAACTTTTTCTGGACCCGATCTATAATGTCACTGTTGGAAATAGAAATGCCGTTCCAGACAACCGACGCGTATTCAAGTTCAGGAAGACAGATTGTTGTGCACAACTTACGGAACGGTGTAGGAGAATTGAATTCTCCCGACAGTCTGCAAACAGAGTCAAGAGTGCGCATGCACTGCATTGCAACGCGTTTAGTGTGAGCTGAAAAGGGTAAGGTTGTCTCAAAAAAATTGCCCGCCAATCCACCCTGTGAAGGTGGTTGGAAAGCGAAGCTTTTTACGCCACCCTCACGGTGACTGCGGCGCACTTGATATTTTTATTGCGATAGCAATTATATGGACACTTCAACGGGATTTCTGCCGTCAGCGTCGCCGTCGTCGTCGCCGTCGCCGTGAGGTTCCGTATAGATTCCAAGGGCGATAAAATCGTCGCCGCGCGCCGTATGCGCGAGTAAAAGCGCGCGGGGGACGCGTGCTATCACGGAGAACCAACGCACGGCGGAAAGCAAACGCGATTGTCGCCCGAAAGGCCGTGGGGGTATGGAGGGAGGGAGGCGGGGCGACGCTGTGCTACGGCACCAAATGCTTATCTTGCAACCCAGCGCAAGGAGAACTGGCAACGCAATCTCCCACGCGAAAGCAAATAAAATGTCACAGTTTCGCCCTAAGGGCGAAGCAATGAATGCGATAGCAACACAGCAATGTCATACGAAGTAAGGTGAGCGGCTTTAGTAGCAATATTAGTTGTAGTAAACATCAGCTGATTAAGTAAGCAGGTGTGCTGCGGCGTAAGTAGACCGACATGAAGAGAGACTCGATGACCACGAGAAGGCGCGTGTGAAACGGTGGTGTTGATGAGAAGCGCTTCCCGTGGGCAGCGCGTGCGAAGGGACACACCTGTAGTGCTGCACTGCCGATCCGGGCAGCATTGCATGTGTAGCGTGCGTTGGAAAATGTGGCCCGACTATTACTAACTGAATGAACAAGCGTGGTGTGAGCGCGCACAAAGAAACATGAATAGATCACACTGAATGACTGCAGACAACGACTGTCAAAACGCTGGCAGCAAGCGCATATACGCCGCAGCGGGCGAAGGTACGTGCGGTCTATCACCTCAACGGAAACTGAGCGGCGAATGCACGGCGCATAAAGGTCAGAGCCGTGTGGAGATAAGCGACGGTGCGAGCGAGCGACGAGCGCGGTTGTTGGCACAGTAGAAGTGCGCCCCCCCCCCCCCCCCCCGCTCCCTCCGGCGCTCGTTTCCCGCTTCCTTGCTTGCGCGTGGAAGATTGAGTGCGTTCGCTCTCCGTGACAGCGTGCGTCCCCGCACACTTCCGCTGGGGCATACGGCGCGCGGCGAAGATTTTATCTATACGGAACCTCACGGCGACGGCGACGACGACGGCGACGCCGACGGCAGAAATCCGGTAGAAGTGTCCATATAATTGCTATCGCAATAAAGAAGAAGCGGGGAGGCAGCGCGGGAGAGACGGGGGGAGCAGCTTTTACTCTGCCAACAAATACGCTTGCACTGGCTGTGGTGGCCGTCGCCCGCACCGTCTCTTTATCTCCACCACGGCCGGGCTCGACTGGCGCGCGCAGTCGCTTCTTAAGGGGCAGATATACTCCGACGTAGCGTGCGCGCGCGCACGCGCGCGGCACGGCGACGTTACGTCGGCTGAAGCGCCACCCTCTACAGTCCGACGGCTCCCGACTGCCGACGTGACCAGCGGCTCCTGACGCGCTCGGACGTCGTTCGGCGCCGAATAGAGCCGCTTGCATTTCGCGCCGTCCGCGCCGAACACGTCAGCACCGAGCACCCTCTCTCGTCGCTGTAGCTACTCATAGCCAGTACAAAATGGCCGCTTCACACGAAAACACGCGCGGAATCCGCACGAAACGAGGGAGACACTCAACAGGTATAGTGCCTAGAATATACTTACTAATATTCTAGGCACTGTACCACAGGCACAGGTCCGAGTGGCAAATGGAATTGTTTCGCGGGTTCACGACAGATGGCGCGACGCTCTGCGTATTAACTGCGCATGTACTTCTCCAGCTGCGGCCGCTGCGCCGCGTCGGGAGTGGTTGCACTGTAGAGAGCCGAACTTGCGCCTGGCGCGGTGTCGCCGACGTGACATATCCGACCTCAACCGCCGCCCGCCCGCGCGCTGAGAACGTCGGAGTATAACAGAGCCTTTAAGAAGCGAGCGAGGGCGCACGCCAGTCGAGCCCGGCCGTGTCTCCACACGGCTCTGACCTTTATGCGCTGTCCATTCGCCGCTGAGTTTCCGTTGAAGCGATATACCACACGATTCTTCGCCCGCTGCAGCGGCCGCGCCAGCGTTTTGACAGTAGTTGTCTGCGGTCATTCTGTGTGATCTATTCATGTTTGTTGTGCGCGATGACAACACGCTTGTCAATTCAGTTACAAAGCGAATGTGTCCAAGTTTATGCGGCCGATAAAACCACTCTACTATCCCTACTCCGAATAGCTCTCTACCAATTTGCTATCGCAAGTGATGCTTCGCCTTTCGGGCGAAACTGCGACTTTTTTTTCTTCTTCGCTGCATTCCTAACGTTTGCGATGCACGTTAGATCGTGTTGAAACCACAGTCGATCGCACACGGAGCAAGTGAACCCAAACTCTACGTCGAGAAATTTCTTCTTAAATTTAGAATAAGCTCCCTTGAAATTAGCCAAATGATCAGTGTGGTACTTGCGCCGTTTCGCAGCGTTCTCCGCTTCGCGCCTCTCGTCGTGCTCGCGGCGGGCGCTCCTCTTGCGTTCGGCGTCTCTGACGACGTATGTTGGGTCCTGCTGCCTGGCCTGACGCACACGTTCCGCTTCTCTAGCGGCATATGCTGGGTCCTGCTGCCTGGCATGACGCATACGTTCGGCATCTTGTGCGAGAGCTGCTGGGTTTTGCCTACGACGCTGTTGAGCGAGACGATTTTGTTCTTTCCGCCGAGCCTTATATTCACGCTCTTCTTCTGCCGTCTTTACTTTCCGTGGTCTACCCATAGTGGGGTAGTCTAGAAAATGAACCGAAGCAGTTACTAGGCTGGAAGGGTTTCGAATAACGTCAACCCTCTTTCAAGCAGCTGCATAAGCTTTGCAACAGCTGCAATCTAATCTCACGGACCGCGCCGAGCCTGTTTCCGTTGTTTGCCCGCAGCCCTTATCATCCATCATGTTGGCTCATCACTTTGAAGCTTGTTTTTGTGGTTTTTCTTTGCGAAAACGAGTGCTTAGTTGTACGCTGAATGCCTGAATTCAAGTAAGCTGCTATACCTGCAATTGTTAGCGGTTCGTCGGGATCGTTTTTTGATTACAACGATGGACACGACAGAACCCTTGGCTGGTAGAGCTACAAAGCTTCGCTTTAAAAGTACATCGAGATCATTCATCTCACGGACCTTACACAATGGTACAGAATCTACTAAATAAGAAAAAGAAATGCTTGCTGTTTTGCGGGTGAAAGTCGTGACTTTAGTCTTAGCAGCATTCAAGGGGAGGTTTTATCTGTGTACCATTTCGAAAAAGAAAGCAGGTCAGACTGCAGGATGTGACACTCATCAACAGTGTGAATTGCCTTAAAAATATTTGTCCACACAGAGTGCTGTGACTGGAAACGGGCCTTCGAGAGATGTAAGATTATTTCTAGGAAGACATCGGAGCACACCATAGAAAGTGTTGAAACTGTAAAGTTAGCTCGTGCGGATATAAATTATGTAATTGTGTAGCCTCGTGACAAAATAATTCCCGCAGAAACTTGTCTCAGAATTTTCCAGGTGTGCGTAAGCATTGTGCCACTTGCTCATCTCCACGCAGCCCAGTGTCATTATCAGTGTTATAACACTTGATCCGGCGAGTACAAATGATAGCGCTGGGCCGGCACGTCTCCTTATCACTGTCAGATTTAGTTTTGTTGCTATGGTTGGTTTATGTGGGAGCAGTTTATAAATGATTCGTTTTGTTTGTACTTGGCAATCCTGTAAGCTCTCTTTAGACTCTTAAAGGCAGTAGGTCGCAAAGTGAACACTGACAAAAGTTCGATGTTGATCTAGCGGTAAACACGAGAGAAACGCGTGGCACCTGTTTGAGGCCCTGGATGCATTATTTAAACCGCGTTCACCACATTGCAAAGTGTTGTTCAGAGGCTCACCCGACACACATTGTGCCCATTCTAGAGGCAAAATGCAGCTGACGGTGGTCCGGAATAGACTACCGTAAACTGCACTATATATATGTATATTATTGTTATCGGTAGCGCCAACACCATCATATGTGACCTGTTACAAAGGAATCGCAAAGGCACGTATTTGCTGCTCTGACAGACGCTGTTCCCTTAGTCGGAACGTCGGACATATATTGTGCAAGAACAACGTATGTCTTACTGCTTTCTCTTAAATAGTACCTCCGGGACCAGCCTGATCCCTACACCGCAAGACATGTTGAATATTTAGCATTATTTTGAATGCTGCTGCTATCGCTCCAGAGCGGACCAGGTGGCCAACGCAGGGTTACAGGAGAAATATTTCAAAAATGAAGAAATAAAGGCAAACATAATTAGTTATATATGGTGAAAGAAACAAAAACAGTTTGTTGACGAAGTGCACTTGGCCGCGGGCGCTCGCAAGGCGGGCGCTGGGCGAAAAGATGACGAGGAAGACAAGGGAACAGCTGGCCCAGGAACGGGCACTGTCTCTGCCTCTCCTTTATTCCGTAGCAGGGGCGCAGTCAACGAAAGCCTACTCTTAAGGCGCTCCAGCCTTAAGCACCGTACTGCGGAGGCCTTGCGTCCTCCTGCATCTCGCCGTCCTGGGTCCTTCCGGCCAGGGGACACCGTCAACGCTTCCCTTGTCATGAATACCGCACCTGGGACTACCTCGATCGACCTCCGATCCGCCAAGGCATGCCGTCCACGCTGCCTTAGACATGGATCCTCGCCGTCGTAGGTTCCTCTAGCGGCCCGGGAATGCCGATCACGCTTCCCATACCCTAGACCACTGCCCCATGACATCATCGCCATCTCAGCCAGCTAGGGATGCCGTTCAAGCTCCCCTGGCCATGCTTCCTGCTGCAATGTGTTCCGCGGTGGCCACCGGTCCTGGCTCAACGGATGCCATTCACGCTCTCTTGGACACTGGTCCGGCTGGCCCGAGTACTGCGGCCGCTGCCACCGCCTCATGGTGCACGGATTCCACCCCTGGCTCAGCCGGCAGCTTGACGGACGTCATGCGGGCCATCTCGCTGCTGTCGCAGCAGCTAGACTACATCGCTTCGACCACCTCCGGTTTCCCGCTAGCAGCCTTACCATCACCGGCTGCCTTGATACTACCGGAGTTCAACGAATTTCCCAATGACCCTATTCTGTGGGTACAAGCGGCCAACGTGCTCGGGGCACGCCATGCCTGGCCAGACAACACGATATGGCAGGTTGCTGCGGGGCGACTTCGAGGTGGTGCCAAACGTGCGACAACTACGAAGGCATCAAGCAGGGGTCCTGGCTCGAATGGAATGCAGCTCTGATAGCTGATTTCGGCCAGCTTCCTTATGCCTGCGCGTACCCTACATCCCCGAGCATCAGCTGGAACGTCGTCGTCGAAGATCGCGACCCAGAACCAATGGTTCAGCAACAGTGGCAGCAAGTCGAGCCCTCAGCCGCCACCGCATCAGTCACAGGCCTTCGGTTCGAACAGCTCCACGTCGGCTTCCTCCGCCATCCATAGCGAACCCGGCAGCAAGGCCTCCAAGACAGCGGATCAAGCTGCATGAGCAGCGGCGTCGGAAGCAGCGGCCTGCGGTGACGATGCGGGTAATGCGCGGTGCTGCGACCATTGGGACATGGACCCATCCGCCGTGGAACTGCGGCTGCTGAGGGCCGAGGAGCAACGCAACAAAAGCCCCACTCCGGCACATGCCACCCCTGCTGCAAAGGAGGCGCCATCCACCAACGAGATTCCTTACAAAAGTGGTTCTTTAATTTCTGATTACATCTTGATATGTTTTTGATGATACATCAGAGTGGTATCATAAACTCAACAGCTGATGACTTAACATCAAGTTGGCAGCAGTCACTCAGTAGAGAATACACATCACAATTTCTGCAGATAAACATATGCAGATTTTCAGCTTATATGCCTGATGTATAAACACAGAAGACATTTAGCATCAAGTTTCCAGCAGCTACTCAATAGAGAATGCACACTGTGATTTTTGTAGTTAAATGTACAGAGGTTTTTATAGCGTTTACTGTTGTATAAACACATCCTATATAGATATATGCTCTAACCCATCCATGCAGTGTTTTAATATAATAAAACAACGAATATTTTTTATAATTAGTTTGATAAAGCAGAGTTTCAGATTTTCGCTTCAATTAAGTGCGACTGTCGCGATTTTTGTGGTGAACAGACCGCAGATTAGTGATGTTTTTTTTTTTTTGCGCACGTGTTCTCACGGCGTCATCACGGTTAATATGTGCCAAACGGCTGGACAGCGAGTATTTTTCTTTAGTTTAGCTAGAAATGCATAAACTTCGGGAGCTACGATACGAGACATGTTCAACTCGAAACCAGCGGCGCGGTCGTCGATGCACCGCGACACAAGACTGCGCTATAGCCCACCGGCGACACAAACATCGGCTCGCAAAATAATTTCCGCTAGATAAAGTGATGCGTACATTACATTATATGAAAAGCGATGTCTGCTATCAAACGTTGAGCACCAACGAGAGATCCGATACTTGACCAACTCAGCTGTAGTTCACGGCGACATACGGTGCACGTTGAACCCGCTCAGCTATGCAGACATCGCAGTCGACAGCGCGGCGAATATCACCGTATATATTCTTCTTTGTGTGAAATTATTGTGAAGATATGATAAAGTGGCAACAACGGTAACAGAATATTGCAGCTGCTGCCTGTCGGTAGTTCGTTGCGAAGCGCCGTGAGCTTCATAGAGCTACGAAGGTAACTGGAAAATGCCTAGTGACGATGTCGGCGCCCCCGAGCGATCAACGGTGGTAAAGGCTGCCGGCGATATGACAGAGTGACCGCTCTTCTGTCGTTGACTGACCAAGTCTCTGTACGGCTGCCGCAGAAATTCAGGACTCATCCTCTGCCGTTCGCGAGCATTAGAGCCATCGAATGGCGGCCCGCGAACGGCAAACGGCGCGCAGCAAGCTGCCGTGGATGCACCTGTACACCTCGAGCCAGCTGGACACGTACCGCTTCGCAGCGGTTTACGCCCGCTGCCGCATAGCAGCCAGTTTTTCATTTCTTTGCGAAATTAGACAAGAACATTTTCGAGCAATCTCACTAGTATGTATTTTGTAAACGCTAGCGGTCGTTTTGTGAAGCGCCATCCATCCGCAACTGCTTAGACGCGAGAGCTGTTAGAGAGGCTTAAGTCATCGACGCGCCCGTGCTAATAATTAGTGGTCGCTAATTGAAATGCGTGTATATATATTGTGGTTTTATATTAACCGGTACGTGGGCTGTTGACGTGCCCATTAGCTCACTGTATTGTTACAAGAATTATGTTGATATTTAATGCTTAATTTTGTAGACAAGGGGTGCTCCCACTGGCACCGTACTGGTGGTGAAAACTTCATGGCTATATATACGGCAAAGCAGAATCTGTGTCCCATTTTTGCGAATCTGAACATTTTTGCGAATCTGTGTCCCATTTTGTCGAAGTGCAGAAGGTGCAGACCTTTGTACCGGATTGGGTTCCTAGATTGGAACTTTTGTTGCACATGCCGAAATACTGATTACATGTAGTCAGCCAACAGCTGACGGTTCACCGATATAAGATCCTGTTAGTATGTTGTTCTGCGCTCGTCAGATCTGTGACATACGAGGCAATAAATAAAAAAAAGCTACAAGCAGTGTTTCATTCTGCTCCTGGACTCCGTGCGGTACAGACGCAGAATGGAGGGCTCCTCGAGAGCTGCGACAGCGGCCGATGTTTGCCGTGGTGCAACGTGCTCTGCGTTGCCTAAGGATTACCGTGTGATCTTGACTCCGTTACCAACAGGTGAAGGACAAAGGCGCGCAGTTGTATTACACTGCGACATTACTGGACGCCCGTATAGAATCGACGACTTCCGGAAGCCCTTGAAGGATGCTGGAATAATTCAGCGGGTAGGGGGCATTGGTGCATACCAAAAGTCTCACGTGTGGCTGCTGAACTTGAAGACAGATGAGGCAAAGCAAGCGCTGCTAGACGCCGAACCGCTACTGGTGAAGAATCGGCCGTGCCTCATTATTGACCCGGCACGGCAAGAGCTCAGGATCAAGCTACACTGGGTCGCTTTCGACGTCACTTATGAGACCCTACGACGAGCCTTTCGAGAGTATGGTGAGGTAAAGGTAGTCATCAGCGATCGGTGGAAGGCGGAGGACATTGAAGGTGCTGAGTCAACCACTCGTCTCGTGCGTCTTTTTCTGCGTGAGGGTATCACACCAGACCGCGTCCCGCATCAGATGCGCCTTGGTAGTGGCACAGCGCTTGTGGTTGTACCTGGACGTGCGCCGTTATGCCTTCGTTGCCACAATACTGGACACATCCGACGTGAATGCCGAGTGCCCAGGTGCGCAGCTTGCCGAGCGTTCGGGTACGAGCAGGCGAATTGTACCATAGCCTCCTCTATAATTGTACTCGCTCGTACGCCAGAGTTGCCAGCGCAGGTGGAAACGTGGACCGGAGCGAGATGCTCATGGACGAATAAGAAGCGGAGAGCGTGGCTGCAGTGAACGCGACCGCTGCCAGCGACGCGGCCACAGCGGTCGCGTCCACCAGAGACGCAGTCTCGCAACAGAACACGGCCGCAGACGCTCGGGCAGGAGACGCCACTCTGGCAGGCGCATCAACATGTTTACAGTGTACTAGAATAGTACAGCACGAAGAGGAAGAAGTTTCGCCAGAACGCACTTCGGAAACAGACTTTTGAAAGCAGCAGCCGCCAACAAGCGTGTCTGGGACTGATGGGAAAACAGATGCGCTCAGAACTGCAGCAAGGGAAGCCGTCGCGCCGCGGGGAGACTCGACGGACGAAGCTGCAATGGACGCCGAGGCAACACCTGCGAAGCGTCGACTCAACGAAGCAGGCAAGACATCACAAGAGACGCGGCTGCGAGCATGTGCGAGAACGTGCAGGCGCGAGAACGTGCCCGGAACCAAGAAGCCTCGTGTGGCCAGCCAACAGCGGTCGGCGTCGCTTACACGCGGCGGAGGCGGCGGCGGCGGCAAGTCGACGCCCTAGGCGTCGACTGGAATTTGGAATACTATACGGCAAGGTATATGGAGGGAACGCCGTAGAATCGGTCTGGTATCCCTCACCAATATGGAGTCCTTGGAGAGGTCGATAAAAATTGCTACACTTAACGTCCGTGAGCTCAGTGCCAAGAGACGGCAAAATCAACTTTAATGAACTTTACCGCCTCGTAACGAAGCACGACCTCGATATTGTACCCATTCAGGAGACCAAAGTGTAGGGAGAGGACCAGACGGAGCGTATGGTGCTCCTTTGTGTGTTGCCCATGTGGTAGGCTTGTCTTCGGGGTGCATTTTGTTAATTCGGCAGAGCCTTGGTGCTGTAGTGCAGTCGGTGAATACCTGTGAGTCAGGCCGTTTCAATGTATGTGACTTTTCCCTGTTATCAGAAAATTGGCGTGTAATTTGTCTGTACGCACCAACTAAGGCTCAAGAGCGAAGGGAATTGTTTGAAGAAATTGAGTCATACTTGAAGTGTGAGCGCAGACTAATTTTAGCGGGAGATATTAATTGTGTCTGAGCGAGTCGTGACAAGACCAGTGGGAAGAAACACAATGATGCGAGTACTGCCGTTTTGAGAGATATGACCGCCGAATTTCATCTAGAAGATGTGGGTGAATGTCTTTGCGGCGGAAAATCAGTCATTTTTACTCACTTTCAGGGTACTAGCCATGCTAGCCTTGACAGAGTGTACGTGTCAGCCGAGTTTATTCCTTCGTGTCGGGATTACCGAGTCACACCTGTTGCGTTTAGTGATCATTGTTTGGTTTCTTTCTGTGTTGGAAAACAAAGAAGGAATAACAAAGTATTTTGTTGGGATCTCTGGAAATTTAATGCAAACTTGCTGAAAGATGAGTTCTGTAAGCACTTTCTCGAGGCTATAGATAAAATAACAACTCAAAACTTAGATAGCTGGGAACATACATGGGAAGTTTGTAAGCAAACAATTAAATTAAAAGCACTTGAAAGGGCCAGTGTTTTGAGACATGCGGGAAAAGAAATTGAGTCCCGTCTTAGATGCAATCTGCAGCAATTATTGGATGGGGAAAGTACACAACCCGGTATCTTCTCAGAAGACATAAAGAGCATAAAGCAAAAACTTGAGTTGATAGACCAAGAGCGATACAAGGGACCATTGATTCGTTTCAGAGCTGAGTACTTGTGCACAGGTGAAATGCCAACAAAACATGCCTTGGGAGTCGAAAAGAAATATGCTTCACAAAATGAAATAACAGAAATAGAACATAATGGGTGATTGCTTACCAACACGGAAAAAATAGCAAGTTAGTTTTTTGAATATTACAAATTACTGTTTTCTCGTGGTCAAGTCGACGCTGATAGATTCAAAAATGACTTCGTTTCATTGATGCCAACATTAGACGACGAAACCAAGGAAATATTAGAAGTACCCATAACAGTAGAGGAGGTTAAGGAGGCGATTGATCGTGTAATAATGGCAACTCACCGGGGCCGGATGGCTTAGGCGCTGCATTGTACAAGGCGTTTAAGGGGGTTATCGCACCAGTTTTGACTGAAGTAAAAAAGGAGGCTTAAGAGAAAAAACATCATAACTAACCTCCTTGTCTTTCTTTCTCTTTCTCTCTCTCTACATTACGGCATGTCTTTGGGCGAGAAAAGGCGCCTGCACTGTGTGTAGTTGTAGACAAATTTAAATTGAGCTCCTCCCGTCCTTCCGCATTGGCGTCTTTTCGTTCCTCCTGGCATTCAGCAACATTGAGCTACGCCTGGCTTCCATAAACAAAAGAACGGCTCCGCTTCGAAGTCGAGGCACTTTCTTTACATCTAGTAGGACGTCGCCTTTGTCTTTGCTGAAGTAACTATCAAAAATAAGCTGCTTCTCGAAGTGTCGCGCACATATTTTGTCCATTGCTTTAAGCGCTCGCTTACTTTCAGGAATTTTTTGAGGCCACTGGTGCAGTAGTTGAAGATCAGATGGCGAAGCGAAGAGCGAAAACTTGTCGCGTCCTTTGCCGTAACCAGGTTTACAGCCGGGAACAAAACACTGTCCTGTTGCTCAGTCTCTTCACGCACAAGTATCAGGATACCTTGTTCCGTCCGGCATGAATAAACATACTGCAGACATGGTAAACAAAGCGAAGAAGACGAAAATTTCGCACCTTCGCTTCCGCGCAAACGTAGAGGAGTGAAAAACAAGTACTTCTGTTGTGTCTTTTTGTACAGCATTATTTATCGTCTGTTTCCTCTAAAGACATCTAAATATGTTTCGTATGCGTGCATAAAAGCGCTACCGCGTGTTTATTTGCGCTTTCATTATTTGTGCGCATATATTTTTTGTGTTTGATTGCTGTCAAATTGAGACGGCCGAGGGTTCACGTTTGTAGCAGACGACACGCTCTGCGGGTGCCGCGCTGCCCGTTCTGCGCCGCCGTCGCCGCCGGTCTCCGCCACTCAGCGCATGCGCACATGGAAGCAAGCTGCTGAGTGTTTTCCACGCGCCTCGACAGATGGAGCTACGCGATGTATAATTTGCGTTGCACGGTTTGTCCCGAGCGAATGCATTGCGCGGCGGCGGAGTCGGCGCTCCTGTTTATCTTACCCCGTGAGGCAATGTGACCAGTGAAGGTGTGCGGAGGGCTTACGCCGGATGTACAACGAGGCTGATAATAAACAAATCAGTAGGAGAGCGCATACCGGTACAGCGCTCAGTAAGACAAGGGTGCCCGTTATCACCGCTTCTGTTTTGTATATATATTGAACCTTTGTTGTCTAAGCGTAATTAGGAACGAAGCGATTCGAGGATTCAAGTTATATAAAGCCGAGGTCAGTCTTCTTGCTTACGCTGATGACGTTGCAGTTTTCTGTGTTGATCATTGCACACTGTCAATGCTGTACAAAGTTTTTGTCAGGCAAGTGGTAGTGCTGTAAACTGGGACAAGTGCCTTGGGTTTTGGCATGGGGAATGGGACGTTGCTCCCAGGGTGTTTATGAGCACTAAATGGCAAGAAACACCGACAAAATACTTAGGTGTGTCCCTGCAATACTACTGTGACAGCGAGTCTTATTGAAAAAAAAAACAAAAAAACAGAAGTGTTGCGTGAAAAAGCACAGAAATGGAAAGGCTGGGATAAGTCCATTTTCGCACGGGCCACGACTTGCTACATATTTCTCGTAAGCAAGCTATGGTATGTAATGCAGGTCTTACATTGCAGCAGGTTAAATTTACAAAAATGCACAGAGTATTTGCGATCTTTATTTGGTGCTCTGTATGGGAAAAAACGAGCCCTAGAAATCTATTTAAAAGAGTGCGTGATGGTGGGGTGGGATTGGTTTAGTACATCTGTAAGTAATACAAAAATCTATTTAAAAGAGAGCATGATGGTGGGCTTGGTTTAGTACATCTGTATGTAAGACAACTCGTCAGTCGATTTGTTTTTCTCCAAGATGTAGATGACACGTTTCTCAGAACTATGATTCAACTAAGGCTGGGTAAAGTGCTACCGGAATTTGTTGTGTCTTCGGTGTGTGAGCAAGGACCAGTACGGGGATATCTAAAAGGAGTTGTTACGTCGTTCCGTTTCTTATCGGTACGCTTTTCTTTGCAATACTTTACCGAGATGTCACGAAAGAAACTGTATAAAGCCCTCGTTGATGTGTTATTTCCAGTGCCATTGTACCGTGAATTATACTGTGTAGGCCCAGGAAAAGATGTCTTGAAACGCGTTAAAGGAGAGAGAGAGAAAAAAAAAGGTAAAGGAAAGACAGGGAGGTTAACCGGACATTATCTCCGGTTGGCTACCCTGTACCGGGGGAGGGGTAAAGGGATTCGACAGGAGAGAGAGAGAAAAAATAAGTACAAAAAAGGGGAAAAAAAGGAAAGAAAAAAAAATCACACACACACACACACACACACACACACACACACACAAAACAGAACTGTTTCCGTGGGCATTGTTCACGCAGTCTGCGGAGGCGTTCTAGTGTTGAAAAGTGTCAACGTCCCATCCTACGTCACACAGTGTAGAGTCATAATTTGTCACTGAGTTCGGTGTCTTTTAAATAACGCAACAGTGCCTTCAAGGTGGCTCGCGCTGTTGTTCGTGTAGGCCAGTTTACAAGGATGTTGATTTGCGTTATTAAGCGTTTGTCCGGTTGACCTATCGTGGCTGAGAGAGCTGCTCTCTGCGGTTTAAAACGAGGGCACTCACAAAGAAGGTGTGCGATTGTTTCGTTGCACCGGAAGAGCGTTCGAATCACAGTTGGTCAGATAGGCCAGTGGCTCGCAAGAAGCGCAGAAGCGCTTGCACGGCCTTCTTCTGTGACGTTGGGTCCAGTCTTTGGTGGATAATTTTTTCTTCCGACAGAGGCCGGTCGTCCAATTGGTTGAACGCGTTGGTAAGAGAATGTCTTTGCGCACTGTACTGCGGGCAGTCGCACAAAATATGTACAATTAATTCTTCATTGCCGCAGTGGTCACAGGCTGCACTGTCGGCCATTCCTATGCGGAACGCATAGGCGTTGGTAAACGCAACGCCCAACCATAATCTGCACAAAAGTGTTGCGTCTCCTCGGCGAAGCCTTGATGGTACTCGAAGGCTTAGGGTTGGGTCCAGAGAGTATAAGCGAGCATGCATGAAGTGCGATTCATTCCATTGTGACCTTGTGCGTTGGCGAGCGAGCACGCGGAGCTTCCGTGTAGCGTCAGTCCTAGAAAGTGGAATGGGTCGTTTGTGATCTTCTTTATGAGCTGTGCGGGCAGCTTGATCGGCCCGTTCATTGCCGATAATTCCACAGTGACTTGGAAGCCACTGAAAAGTTATTTCTTGTCCTATCTCAGTCAGATTGTGTATTGCCTCGGCAATCTCAAAGACCAGCTGCTCGTGTGGACCGCGGCGTAAAGGTGATAGTAGAGACTGCAGAGCCGCCTTTGAGTCGGAGAAAATTGTCCATTTGTATGTCACTTGATCACTAATGAACTGCGGCGCGGCACAAAGTGCTGCGAGCTCTGCTGCCGTCGATGTTGTGACGTGAGACGTCTTGAATTTAATAGTTGTGCCCATCGTTGGTATCACCACTGCCGCGGTAGAGCTCTTCGGCAGGACGGAGCCGTCGGTGTATATATAGGCAGAGTCTTGGTACTTCTCGTACAACAGGAGTAAGGCGAGCTGTTTAAGGGCTGGTGATGACAGCTCTGCTTTTTTCTGGATGCCAGGTATTGTCAGGTTGATATTTGGCTGGGTAAGGCACCACGGAGGAATCGAAGGTCTTGCGGCAGGAGTGAAGCAAGTTGGTAATGATTCACCATGCGTGGCTATTGTTTGGCAGAAAGAGGTACGCTGTCTGTCCGCATTGGGGGCATATTGCGGAATTTCTGCAAACGCCCTTCACATGGCCCATCTTCTGGCAGTTGAAACACTGCATAGGCCTCGGAACATATGGTCGAACCGGGTGGCGAAAGTGGCCTACCTTCACGTACGAGGGAAGAGAGTCGCCTTTGAATGTTATTCTGACACAACGTGTGTTGCCGAGGCGGCCCACGTACACAATGACGTTGTTTTCGCTTGCCGGTTTTATGAGAATTCGCAGGTCTGCATTGGAAATCTCGTTGTCGATGTCATAAATGACTCCTGTTACAGTGGCACCATCAGTGGGCACGATGGATCGGACTTTGATGTTGCCCAGTTGCGTTATATGCTGCAATTTGTTCAGCGCACTCGAGTTCTTCACATCGATCGCCATAATCTTTTTCCTTGTATTCAGCCTGACATCTTTAATCTCATTCGGCACGGTGTTTTCTAGATACAAGGAAAGTGCTTGCCTGTTGAGCACGCGCAGATTGTCAGTTGTGTTCTGCGGCACGAGCAGGATGGAATGAGGCCATCGTTGAGGCGCATTTTTCACGGTGGTCGAACTTGACGCCGAAGACGCGTTCATGATCCTTCGTTTGGCCTTGAGGTGCAAGACAGGTTGAAAGTTGTCTTCCGAGGACTCGTCACCTGGTCGGAGTACAGCTCGGTGTCTTCGCTCTCACTAGACGTGTTGCCTCGCTTCCTCGAAGCGATGCCCGCCGGTGAACCGGAACCAGGCGGGGCCACGTGAGCTTGTCCGTCCATCACCGCGATATGCGGGGCGGTAGACCCCACAATTGCAGTTAGAAGTCCAGAAGAACACAGAGACGGGCGAGATGCGTTCCACAGAAGAATCACTTCGTCTTCCTCTTATTAAGGCCTGCGTTAAAGGAATGCTTGTTGCTCCAGGGGTTAAAACCTTTTTTAAGCTGCACACGGGAACCTTACCCGTTAAAACACGGTTAGAAAATAGGTGTTCATTTGTTCCGTGGGGTACTAACTGTTTATTATGCAAAAAGTCAGAGACCATTGAACACGTGTTTTTAGATTGCTGGAGCGGGGTGTTCTTCTGGGACATCTTACAGAGAACTCTGAAAAAAGAGTTGCCATTAAATCTGCATGGAATCCGTTATCTCACGGTTGACAACGACGATGGCGTGCCTTTTGAAATTGTCATGCTCCTGGGCCTGCACAGCATATGGCGAACGCGTATGGCTGCATACAATACAGATATTGATGTGCGACCCGTTCGCGAACATTTTTGCGAATCTGTGTCTCATTTTGTCGAAGTGCAGAAGGTGCAGACGTTTGTACCGGAGTGGGTTCCTAGAATGGAACTTTTGTTTCACATGCCGAAATACTGATGACATGTAGTCGGCAAACAGCTGACGGTTCACCGATATAAGATCCTGTTAGTATGTTCTTCTGCGCTCGTAAGATCTGTGACACGCGAGGCAATAAAGAAAAAAATACAAGCAGTGTTTCATTCTTTCGTCGGCTGTCCTGTGCGTCGGACGCAGAAATCAAGAGCTCCCTTGGAGTGGCGTCAGCGGCCCTTGCTGGTCGCGGAAACAGGATGAACGCAAGTGAGGACAGCGACTGCCAGGTTATTCTGCCACAGCTACCTACAGGACGTGTGGTTAACACCACCGTGTTCTTGCACGGGGACGTACGTGTGAGACCATTTCGGGTTGAAGATTTCTGGGACGCAATTGATCAAGCTGGCTGCTATCCGAAGTGGTAGCCTTAGGAGCTTATCAGGTTAACGTGTGGGCCATGACTTTGAACAGCGCGGAAGCAACGAAGCGGATGGTTGACTTGAAATGAAAGAGCTGGAAGTCAAAAGGCGACGGTGCATAATCATAGACCCACAAGACCCACCCGGTCAGGCTCAGGCTACACTGGCTTCTGCACGGGGTGGACGACGAGGATGTGCGGACGGCGTTGGCGGCTTACGGCAAGGTCACCGAGATTACTCGAGAGCGTTGGCGAGTGCAAGGTGTGAGAGACAAGGGGTCCACAACACGTTCAGTGCTCCTCACGCTCAAGCCTGGCATGAAGGTAGATCACCTGCCTCATCAAATAAGGGTAGGCGGTTAACTGGCTCTAATGGTGGCACCGGGGCGTCCGATGCAGTGCTTGCGCTGCCGTGGCGCTGGCCATGTACGCCGTGATTGCAAAGTGCCGCGTTGCTCGCGGTGCAGGCGGTTTGGACACACAGACGCACAATGCGTTCGCACCTACGCCACGGCGACGGGTCCAGGCGCTGGAGTTGAATCGTCGGAGCAGATTATGGACATCGTTGAAGCAGGCAGAGGAAGCAGCCCAAGTTACCGTACAGTGAACCAGAAACGCTGGCAGCGTCCAGCAGCGAGCGGCAATCGACTGGGCGACCGGCGAACAACACGATGGGCCTTCAGTGGGGCTCAGCTGTAGTAGAGGAAGAGGTAGAAGTAGAAGAAGCCACCAATGCTCCGGAAATTATGGAGGTTTTGGAGCTTGCGAAGACAGAGAACGCATCAGCAGCGAGCGTCGCCCGGTTGGCCAACGTTGGTGCCGCAGCGAAGCGCGGCCATGACCAGACAGACAAGCGTGAGCCAGCAGCCGCGAAGAGCCACCAGCAAAGGCGGTCCAAGGTCGGAGGAGCCTTAGACCACGGCCCAATGCGGTGGTCAGAAATCCTTGTTACAAGCCCCCTTCGACTGAAAGCGAGTCCGTTCAATGGGACGGCTCCGGAGGTGTCTAGCGTTGCGCTAGACGTGAAAGGTAAGCGCCATGCTCCGGGGCCTACCTCCAGTTATGATCAGACATGGCTTCCGAAACGTCCCTGTGTTTATCTGCTTTAACCGTACGAGGATTGGCTGCTAAAAGAAAACAGAGTAAAATATATCCCTTAAGGACTGATCAGGACCTGGATGTGTTAGCCATCCAGGAAACAAAAATAGTAGCAGGGGAGGAAGATACCGCGAGCATGGTGAAGCGTTTCACGTCACGGTATTACGCCGTAGTCAGCCATGTTGGATGTGTGCTTATTGTTAAAAAAATGCCACAGTTTCGCCCTAAGGGCGAAGCAATGAATGCGATAGCAACACCGCAATGTCATACGAAGTAAGGTGAGCGGCTTTGGTAGCAATATGAATCGTAGTAAACATGAGTTGATTAAGTAAGCAGGTGTGCTGCGGCGTAAGTAGACCGACATGAAGAGAGACTCGATGACCACGAGAAGGCGCGTGTGAAACGGTGGTGTTGATGAGAAAGGCTTCCCGTGGGCAGCGAGTGCGAAGGGACACACCTGGAGCGCTGCACTGCCGATCCGGGCAGCATTGCATGTGTAGCGTGCGTTGGAAAATGTGGCCCGACTATTACTAACTGAATGAACAAGCGTGGTGTGAGCGCGCACAAACAAACATGAATAGATCGCACTGGATGACTGCAGACAACGACTGTCAAAAAGCTGGCAGCAAGCACATACGCCGCAGCGGGCGAAGGTACGCGCGGTCTATCACTACAACGGAAACTGAGAGGCGAATGCACGGCGCATAAAGATCAGCGCCGTGTGGAGATAAGAGACGGTGCGGGCGAGCGACGAGCGATGAGCGCGGTTGTTGGTAGAGTATAAGTGCCCCCCCCGCTCCCTCCTGCGCTGGCTTCCCGCTTCCTTGTTTTGCGCGTTGGAGATTGAGTGCGTTCGCTCTCCGTGGTAGCGCGCGTCCCCGCACGCTTCCGCTCGGGCATGTGGCGTGCGGCGAAGCTTTTATCTATACGGAACCTCACGGCGACGGCGACGGCGATGCCGACGGCAGAAATCCGGTTGAAGTGTCCATATAATTGTTATCGCAATGAAAACTCTCGGGACTGGTTATGCAGTAAACTGTTTCGTCACCAACAGGAAGGTGGCTTTTATGTGATTTTTTGTTATGCGATAAGGAATGGCAGATTTTGTGTGTTTATGCCCCAAAAGAAGTTGACGCGAGAAAAACTTCTTCGCGAATGTTAAGCAGTACTTGAGTACACGGAAGCGGGTTGTTTTAATGGGCGATTTTAATTGCGTGTTGAATGGGCGTGATAAAACGAGCAGGAGTGCTTTCAGAGACAAAAGCACATACTTGTTAACAGACCTAATCAAGGAATACGACTTGGATGACGTGGCGGAATGCCGACAGACCGCTCATGGCGTGGAGTATACGCACTTTCAGGGCTCTAGCCATGGTCGCCTCGACCGAATTTACGTTTCATTGGACATGGTGCCCAAGTGTAATAATTACGACGTGGTACCTATGTCATTTTCAGACCACTGCCTTGTTAAATGCCTGATAAGTATGAAGAAACAAAGCTGCAGTTTTAATTGGGACTTATTGAATAATAATGCGCAGCTCATAAGCGACAGAACTTTCAATGCTACAGTAAAAAATAAAATAAGTGAAATAAACTTTGCTTATGCAAGCAATATGGGAGAACAGTGGGAATGGTGCAAACAGTACATTAATATGAAGGCTCTTGAAAGGTCAAGCTGCATAAGATACGAAGAAAGATGGAACAAAAGCGCACTAAGAACAATGCTCAGGAAATTGATTGCACTTGAAAGTAGAACGCCTGGCGCACTTAAAGATGATGTGCTAAAAATTAAACCGAAGATCCAAGTAATAGAGGAGGATAACTACCGTGGTGCAATCGTGAGGGCGAGGGCGGAAGCACTAACCGCAGGGGAAGCGCCAACGAAACGGGCGTTAGGGTTAGAAAAGACATACGCCAGTCGAAATCAAATTCATGAGATTGAGTGGAACGGTAATTTGGTAACTGATAATTTTAGCATAGCAGATGTGTTTTTCCAGCATTACCAAGCGCTCTTTTCGCTCCGAAATGTTGACGTGCCTAAGTTTAAGAAAGCTTTGTTGGGTGTCAAGCCACAGCTGGACGATGAATTAAAAGAAAGATTGGAGCAGCCGATATCAGAGGAAGAAGTTTATCGAGCTATAGATAACTTAAATAAGGGTAAATCATCCGGTCCAGATGGGTTGAGTGCATATTTTTACTAAGCTTTTAAACAGGAAATCACCCCAGTCCTTGCCGCAGTCTTTAATAAGGCGTACGAGCTTAATGTGCTGCCGCCGTCGTATAGCACATCTCATACAGTCCTCATCCCCAAAACAGATCAAACGGGACAACTAAGTTTGCCCACGTCATACAGACTCATCTCATTGACAAACGTCGACTATAACATTTTCATGAAGATCTTAGCAGCCAGGATTCAGAGTGTTATGCAAGAAATTGTAGGCGACCATCAAACTTGTGGTATAAAGGGTCGTTCGATTCTGAACAACATTCCTAAGGCTAGATGCGTTCTGGAGTGTTGTGACGCTATGCAGGTTTGTATCGCGGTTCTCTAGATAGACCTCGAAAAGGCATTCGACTGTGTATCGCATGATATTTTGTTAGCTATATTGGAATACCTCAATGTGGGCACTATTATCAAACAAGGTGTAGCCATGGCGTGCCAGAACTGCTCCACACAGTTAATTGTGAACAAGACGATAGGCAAGTCAATTAGTGTGCAACGTTCTGTACGCCAGGGCTGCCCTCTCAACCCTCTTTTCTTCTGTGTGTATATTGAAACACTGTGTCCCTCTATATTGCAGAATGATGCCACTCAAGGTTTTCACCTGCATGCACCAGAACGTAAACTCTTGGCGTATGCAGACCACGTAGCTTTTTTCTGTGACACCAAAAAAGTGTTATTGAAGCAGTTAGAGTGGTTAAACAATTTAGTGACATATCTGGAAGTCCTCTCAATTGGGGAAAGTGCCTGGGGGTTTTGGCACGGAGTGTGGCCTTTAACCCCTGACACTTTTGCCAACATTAGGTGGGAAACTACTCCGGTAAAATATCTTGTTGTGCCGCTTCAATTTTACAAAGATAATGATCGGTACTGGCAACGACAAGTGAAAGAGATGTGTGAGAAGGTGGACAGATGGAAAGTGGCTAATCTATCCATCTTCACCAGAACAACAGTGTGCAATTTGTTCTTTATCAGTAAGATTTGGTACACAATGCCGGTGTTATACTGTTCTCGTTTAAACATTCAGAAATTTCACCGCATATTTGCGTGTTTGTGTCGGCCTCGAGTTTGGAGAGGTGTAGTCGGACGAATCTATTCAGGCGTGTCAAAGATGGGGGAGTAGGTCTTGGACACCTATTTGTGCGTCAGCTCGTTAACAGATTTATATTTTTTCGGGACGTCAGGGCACTGTGTGTCAGATGACAATAAGCAAAGCGCTACCAGATTTTATTGTTGCCACAAGCAGTATTCCGGGAGCACATACGGGGTTTTTTAAGCAGGTTGTCTCCACTGTGCGCTTCCTAAGCGTACGTTTCTAAAAAGATTACCTGAGTTCTGTCCAAAGATAAAAGCTGTATAGGGATCTGTCCGTCACTTAATTTCCTATTCCTTTACATAGATCCCTTTACAGAGGTAGCCTGGGCGAGAATGTACTCAAAAGGGTAAAGTGTATGCAAATTCCACCAGGGGTAAAAACTTTTTTGTTTCAAAGTTCAAAGGAATGCTTTCAGTAAAGACAGTTTTGAAAGAAAGTTTTTTTTTGCCGTGGGGAACACATTGCTTAATCTGTAATCAGCCCAAGACAATTGACCGCGTTTTTCTAAATTGTTGGGAGGGAATGTTCTTTTGGGATGTATTACAAAGGACAGTAAAAAAGAATTCCCTCTAAATCCCCACGGTATCAGATATCTAGCGATAGAACAAGACGATGGGCTTCCTTTTGATCTGGTAATGCTCGTTGGCCTTCACAGCCTCTGGCGCGCCAGAATGGCTGGTTATTACTGTAACCCAGACGCACGAAATGCGCGTATGTGCTTCCGAGAGAGTATAAACGCCTTTCTGGAGGTGCAGAAAACGCATGAATGTCCCCCGGAATGGTTGTAGAGGTTAGAACCATTGGCAACATTAAGAGAATTTTAATGTTATTGAAATCATGCTGGTTGGTAAATGTTAGATATGCTTTTCACGTGCTAGTTCTTTGAACTCGGGTGTTGATAAATGAGTGAATTTTGCACACGAGACAATGAAGAAAAAAAACTATGAGCAGTGGTGTTTGTGTGGAAGTGTATTTGTATGTTAGGTTTAGTTGGACGTGGAGTATGTGATGTTTGAGGTGCCACGTTGTCTCGTACTGAAAAAGGAAAAAAAAAGAGGCTAAAAAAGCGTGAAGCATATTTTTCTTTTTTTTAACGCTATCTATCGGTTTATGCAGTAACTACTGCGTTTAGTGATCTAAGCCTTTCCGAAATGTAGTAATAAAAATGCACCACAAATGCAGTAATCAAGAATGCCTCAGAAACGCGGTGGCCAAATACATGCAGAAAGTTATCAAGTACTCATCACAAAAAAGCATCCCAATGTGACCACAATTTCTGAAAGGTTTGATGAGAATTGCATACAGATATAATCAGACTTTCAGGAAAAATTTTTATAAGGTAGATGTGCCAGCGGCACATCTACGAGACGACGTTAGACTTACGTCTCAACCGGCGAGATCCAGACCCGGGCTTCGACCGAAGGGCCCAGAGTCTTGTAATAATCCTCCCTGGGCTGCAGCAGCACCTACGTGCAGGCCCCTCTACCCGGTGCCGTCATCGTCCACGTATTCGGAAGTTTCAGTTATACCGGGTCGCAAGGGAGGCATCACAAGACAGCCTTCACTGCAGGATGCCTGTTTCCCGAAGCCACCACCGCATCAAAGAAGTAGTAGCAGCACTTCGGTATCTTCAAGTATTCAGCAACAACCAGCCCCAACACCTCGTGGTTCCAGCAGCAGTAGCTGTGGCAATCCTTCAGTTCTGATTCCTGCTACCATAGATCATAGTTTGGTGTTCAAGCAAGTGTCAGCGGCCATTGACCAGAGCCATCTATTACTACGGTCACCTATTTCCGAGAACCCCCCTGCTGCACGTGTGGGCATGTGTCAATGTGTCAAGGTGCTCCCTTCGAAGTCAGTGCGGCGCCCAAGGCATAGTGGCCGCCGTAACGAAGCGCCGCTTCAGAATGGCTCCGACTGTGCCCTCCATTCATTTAGAGCATCACCATCTTTGGACAGCATCTCCAACTCTTCCTAGGATAGTCCTCAGAAACCTGAGGAGAAGGTGGAAGACTTATAGCAGTCACACCACTCGCATTAATCAACGGAGCACCCTATAAGGGAATCTTTCAACTTCGGCTGAAATTAACAATGCTGAGCGGAGGGATAATCGTCGGCGAGACCTGCCACCAGCGCGCCACAGCCAGTGCCACCCTCCAGAGAAACTGGTTGCGCGCTGGAAGGCTCACAGATGACTTCAATGCCTGGACAAGTTGCGTGATTCCAAGCGCACCGGTAACTTGCAGCGTAGCCGAATATAAAGACGCAGTGAACTTGGCCGCGGGCGCTGGGGGAGGAGACGACGAAGAAGGGAATGGACCAGCTGGCCCAGGACCCAGGAACGGGTGCTGTCTCTGTGTCTCCTTTATTCCGTTACAATATATACATACTGATATATATATATATATATATACAGGGTATGTATATATATATACAAAATTTATTTAACGTTGCCTGTGGAAAATAGCCCCATTCTAGTAAATGAGCTGGTCTAATTTAAGAGGCGGACATTACATGCACAAAAAATTGAAATGACATTCAAATTACCAAAAATTCACTAATTATGTTTTTAACTAATTACCTGATGGCCCATATTGCAATTTACAAATTGTAGCCATGGAGTTCGCAAGGCGGATCCACTTCTAATTATTTCTCAGAATGAAACCAGTCTGCATCAATGAATAAAGCGACGTTTTGTGAAGAATCTAACTGGAACGCCAATGCATTTCTCCGCAAAGTTCCGGAATTAATATCTCGAAACTGGTGCCGTCCCGAGAATTCGATCCAAATGGATCGCCTTGCGAACTCTACGGCTACAATTTGTAAATTGCAATGTATATATATATATATATATATATATATATATATATATATATATATATATATATATATATATATATATGACGAGCCGCACAAGTACGGTGCGGTGCAGTAGTGGTGAAGGAGGAAGTCCCGAATAAACAGCTTCGCACGACCGCCATGTCTCCTGCGTTACACTAGTCGACAGGATTTACCGGGCCCTACATCATGACAACATCCACGAAAGCCATCAACATTCCGAAGTACTCGGCAGCACCCGAGGACGTCTCCTTTGACAAGTGGCTCCAGCTCTTCGAGGTGAAGACTGCGGCCGCTGCATGGACAGAGCGAGACAAGCTGTGCAAATTCTCCGATTACTTTGAAGGTGAGGCCTTCCGATGGTACCTCACCGAGGTTTTTGACACTGACGCATCTTGGGAGACCCTCACTCAATGCATGACGTAGCGCTTTACAATCACCGTCGCGGATCCTTTCCGTCAGTTTATTCATTGTCAGCAAAAGCCGGGCCAGAGCCTGAAGGACTACTACAATGAAAAAATGTCTCTGGGACGTCTTGCCGACCTAAAGGACGCGCACCTTATATAAGTCCTCATCGACGGCCTTCCCGCCGATATGGAGATGGCTCTTGCTGGGCTTAACCCGTCTGCACCAGCGACGTGGCTTTCAGCTGCACAATGAGTAGAATCAACTATGCAGCGAGTTAAATCACAGCGCGTTCTACCAGGGCGAAACACGCAGATCAACGCGGCAAGTGGCAGCACCGCTCAGCGTCCACTTAATACGCGGGTACGAGCACCCGCGTCCAAATGCAGACACTGCGCAATGCATGGTTTGCCCCGCCAGATGCACTGGCATAATGAATGTCCATGACGCGCAAGCATTTCTGCCCTCGCTGCCAACCAGGCAAACGAGGAGGGCGACTCAAAGCTTTGTTAATTCAATTTGATGCACTCATTAACGGGTACTCTGTTAGCGCTACTCTTGATACGGGAGCCACGATTACCTGTATCAGTGAAGCCGTGTTGGCGGCTCTTCACCTACAAATAATGAGAGATTCACGTATCAATGTTCAACAAGTTACATCATCTACCAAAACTTTGCGTCGCGTCAGTCTAAAGATACAGATCGGAAAAATCACAAAGGAAATTCAGACACATGTTCTACAAGGCATGGAGAGCAACCTACTTCTTGGCTTGGACAGTGCCTGCCTCTAACTTGTCTCTGGATCTTGATACCCTGACGCTACGCCAAGGGAGTGACATCCTCCACCCTCGCCCACAAAACCATTCCACGGCTAACATGGCCGCTTGTTTACAGGAAGTTGAAGTTCGTGATTTTGTGCATCTAAATGAAACTAGAGCATGGCATTGAAGCAGCTTGTCCATAAGTACGAAGACATTTTTTCCAAATCGCAGACTGACATTGGGTGCATCACTAGCGAAACGCATCACATTCCTCTCACCAACAACGTTCCCATCCGCAGGGCTCCCTATCGATGCTCAGAAGCCGATCAAATCAACGACCTTCTCACGCAAGGCGTTATAAGACTGTCTACGTCAGCGTACGCTGCGCCGGCACTTCTGACCGAGAAGAAAGGAGAAGGACGCATGCATTTCTGCATGGATTACCGCAAGCTAATCGCAGTGACGGTCCCCGACTATCAACCCATCCCTCGCATCGACGACATTCTTGACTCTCTCGGGAAATCGACGTAGTTCTCGACATTGGACATAACGTCAGGTTACTGGCACGTGAGCATGCATCCGGGAGACATCCCGAAAACAGCCTTTGTCACACGTACCGGTCACTACGAATGACTTGTCATGCCTTTTGGTCTCCGGAACGCTCCAGCTACTTTTGAACGGGCTGTCAAGTCCATCTTGACTAAACACCATTTGGCGCACGTCACGAACTACTTCGATGACATTGTCGTCTATTCTGACACGTTCCCAGACCATTTGAAGCATCTAGATGCGGTTCTAAACGCTTTTAGAAGCGAATGCGTTTAACTGAAATTGAAGAAATGTCAGTTCGCACAAACTTCCATTGAGTACCTGGGACACAGAGTTTCAAATGACACAGTCACTCCGAAACAAAGCAACGTGGAGGCAATCCTGCGGTTTCCCACGCCATCACGCCCTAAAGAGTTACAGCGTTTTCTCGGCACCGTCAATGTTTACCGTCGGTACATCGCCCGCTTCAGCGAAATCGCTCATCCATTGACACGCCTACTCAGCAAAGACGCCACCTGGAACAGGGACCCTGACTGTGAACTGGCTTTCACTTAGCTTAAAAAATGTGTAAAGCAATAACCCTACCTTGCCAACTGCAATGCCACTAAACCTTGTGTGCTCTACTGCGATGCATCCAACAAAGGTATCGGCGCCGTCTTGAAGCAGGCTGATGATGAAGGTCGAGAGCATGCAGTTGCATACTATTCTCGCAAGCTGCTCAAGCATGAAATCAATTACGCCATCACAGAACTTGAATGTTGAGCAATTATTGATGCCATAGATAAATTGCATTGTTATCTACATGGAAAACCTTTCACTGTGATCACCGATCACGCGGCGTTGCAATGGCTTAAGAACATCAAAAATCCTCCAGGCCGTCTTTTCCGATGGTCCTTAAAGCTCTCCATGTACGACGTAAACATCAAGCATGAAAAGGGCATTAACAACATCGAAGCCGATGCACTGTCTAGAAACCCTATTATTCAGCTCCTATCTATTGAACTAGCGAGAGCACCACCACGACAAACCGCCTTACAAGCATACCATTGAGAATGGAATGACCATAGTGACGCGCAGAGGGATACGAAAAGTCTACGTTCCTTTTGCTCTCCGGTCTTCTCTTCTTCGGAAGGCTCATGACGCTTTCGGTCATGTCGGAGTAAAGAAGACATTGCGATCTTCTCTCTCCACAATATTATTGGCCTGACATCATCACCGACGTTTCCGAATACGTTCGACACTGCGATATTTGCCAGCGCTGCAAGAAGACGAAAACCAAACGTTTTGGTTCCTTAGAGTCATTACCACCCGCGGAGCAACCATTTGATCTCCTGGCCATGGACACTATCGGAGGTTTTGCCAACTACGGTTCCTCCAAAAGATTCGTTCACTTGGCCGTTAACCACGCCACCCGTTATGTGTGGGCTTTTGCACACAGAAATGAGACCTGCGACGCCTACATTACCTGCCTGAAGCGTATTTTCATTGCTGGAAAGCCTCGGAAGTTCCTTTCCGACCACGGCACAGGATTCACCGCTGGCAAATTCAAGCAATTCCTCAAACATAACAACATTCATCAGCTGTATACAAGCTCACAACGCCCACAGTGTAATGGCTTAAATGAGCGCACTAATCAGTCTATCGTCACTCGCCTTCGCTGCAAGATCAACGACGAACCCCGAAAACCATGGACGCGGCTCCTCTCTGACGTTGTCGACGAGTACAAGACACCCCACGAGGTCACGGGCTGCCCACCCTGCTTTCTTATGTATGGCACACCATCCTACCCTCAGCTCCTCTCTAACGTTACCGTGAACCTGCAGGAAGCTCGCGCAAACGCGGTCCGCAATTCCCTGGCATATCACGAGAAGAACAAGCTCATATATGACGAGAAATTTCTTCCCTCAGAACTTCAAGTGGGAGACTGTGTTCTATACGAGACACCCTGGCACCCCAACCGTGGTAAACTCAGTGCAATAATGGAAGGACCGTATACGATCATACGCAAAATCTCAGCTGTCAACTACGAGATCGACCGCAGCGTGGTCCCACTCGGTCGCCAGACTGACATCGTACATGTGGGGAGATTAAGACGATATCATCCGCCCCTACTTCTACGACTCTCTCGGGGGGAGGGAGAAGCGTGTGACGAGTCGCACAAGGACGGTGCGGTGCAGTAGTGGTGAAGGAGGAAGAAGAAGTTCCGAATAAGCCGAGCTTCGCACGACCGCCATGTCGCCTGCGTTACATATATATATATAAAAGATAGATAGATAGATAGATAGATAGATAGATAGATAGATAGATAGATAGATAGATAGATAAACAAACGCTCTTCGAAGCTTTCCCATCCCACCTCGACCTCAATGAAGTGACTGGCTTCCCATGCGCACTCCTTCACACACATACACTTTTTTCCACTTTGACATTACTTATGCGAACACATTAAAACATATTCTTATAGCACACTCATGAACAAATCTACATTTACAGACAATGATGCAATGAATATAATTTACTATATATCACTGATCATTAAGGAAGACGAAACATTACCAGTAACCTTACGTGCAGAGAACAACCTTGAAATGCATTACATCAGTATTTAAAAGTTATACTATAAGCATTATTCAAGCAATGCCTCTAACGTATCTTCAAAGGCACCTACACTGTCAGCATTAAAATCGAACTTGGTAACCTGTTCCATGTCTCCACAGATGCTGAAAAAAAGAACCTGAAGCAATGCAACGTGAATTGAATTACATATGCGCAAGTCCAGCAATCTGGGACATCGACTACTGCGGTGAAGCCGATCCTGGAGCAATGCGGTCGGCGTAATTCTATGGGCAGCATTTCTTAAATATCTATTGCTGAGTAATGGCTAGTTTTTCGCGATTTCCACGTTAGGCAATCAATCCCGACAACGTTCTCACGCTATATGTCGAGTGTGGTTTAATTCCGTGGGCTGGATTTTTTTCCTGGGGCACTTTTGTAGACCCATTTAAAATGCATGGGGTGATTTTTAAAACGTCATTTGCAGCACAGTAAAAACTAATCCGCTAATTGCACTCTAGTGGCACATACTGTAGGTCTCTGTATATATGTAGGTCCAGTTTGGTTTTATTCCGCTGACTGAATTTTTTTCCTGGGGCGCTTTTGCTTGGCCACTATGCGGAAAAGCATCTCTACAGGGGCAAAAGAGTCGTCCGCCGTTGAATTGATGGGAAAGAGCTTGTGGACCATGCTAAAAATGGGCACGAATGTGCAGCTGTGATGCATATTTCGCGCCCTGGCGTATAAGGCAAGATGATGGTGTCAGATTATGCAAGAAGGAGCGGGCCCAATGGCTTTATGGAGTGCCATCGAAGCACTAAGAACGGCTGCTCGTGCCCCTTTTTCTCAAGTTTCGGCGCATGGTAAAGTGTTTCATTTGGTATCTAGAAAGATAAGGTATTTAGAAAGATTTACTATTAGGTAAATTTTTGACACAAGAGGACATCGCCAAATAGAGCACTTGTTACTTGTGTTTACTTGACAGTGCAATGTGCCGACAATGCGAAGGAGAGAGATTATTGTTGGAAAGGGTGAAAGATTGGGTTAAAGTGCAGCGCGATAACTGTCTCTGCCTTGAATATTATCAGTGTAAAAAAATGAAAGGGAAAACTTATGATCTACAGAACGCGTGACGGAACGAAATAAAGAGGAAAAGAGAGTCCCCTCCCCGTGTTACAGTGAAAATCAGCAGCTTCGTCTCGTTTAATAAACGATGCCATTTTAATTTTAAATGCATAAGCATTTCTATGCCTACCAAATGAGAAATTTGTCCGTCCGTCACGTAAGACGAATGCAATGGCTCATAACCACGTATGGCAGAGGCTACAAGCGCTCAGCGAAGTGAAGCGAACAGCGCATACATTCATTGAGGTCGCCCATACAATACACAGAACAGCACATGTTTCAATAAAGAACAAGTTCATAACAAGCATACAAACCATGGATAAATCTTTGCATGCCCCCCCCCCCCCCCTCAGCAATTGTAGTGGTGGTTTTGAAACAGCTTAGCTGGACAGCCAGTTGATAAGGACCGATAACAGTTGATAAGGGTCGGATCGTGTTCGATAAAGTTGATAAGGATCGCTGAGGGTTTATAAGGGTTTAGGCTGGTCAAATCAAATTTCGTAACATTGATAATGGCACCGGGCTGCGTGGCGATTAACAAGCGGCACAATGCTTGTGCATACTTAGGCAACTCCCAGAGGAGTTTCTGCGTGATTTTTTTTTCAGTTGGAAGTATAACTAAAATCATGCGTGCCTGTTAAGTGTACGCAAATCTCGCACCTTATACGCGAAGGTAAGGTTGTGAAGGTTTGATAAAGTGGAGCCGCAACCGCTGAACTTCACCGGGTCAATTGTTGTATGGCCTGCTGTGAGCCACACGATTGCTTAGCTGTGCAATATAGGTAATCGCTTCACAATACTTCTCGGACCCCCGCCTTGTCGGGAATATTCGTAAGGTGACTCTCACAATGTCCTCGTAGCGCAAAAAAACACTGGTCTGATAGTCGTTCGAACATGACTAACCTGATTCCGGGATTTTAAATGCTGTCGCACCAAATCGCTTAGAAATACGAAGAAAACATACAATTGGTTTGTTTCTCCACAAACTCAGTTGTACGGTGGGGAAACAAGCTTCTAGTTTATGGCAGCAGTATTTTCCGTACACAACTTTTTTTTATTATTGTGAAAGCAATTATATGTAGACTCCAGGCGCATTTACGCGGACGTCATCCGCGTCGCCTGCGCTGTCGCCGCGATGTTCCGTGTGAAGTCCGAGCGCGATAACATCGCGGCTGGATGCCGTATGTTGCTGGTGCAAGTGAAAGCGTGCCAGAGTTATCTGAGAAGCCTGGTGGCTCAATCTCGAAGGTTATGAAAAATGGCGCACAACAATGCCTCAAGCGAGCAGGTCTCGCGGTGTACTGTGTGTATTACACGGACAAACAGGTGCACGCAGGGTAACATTTAACATCAACTCACCACTCTCGCATTGCACTAAATGCTGAAGAAATTAAACATTCACTGTTAACATCACCGCGTACTATCGTCAGTCAAAGCAAACAGCAGAGAAAGCTTCGCTCGCATTTATTCCCACACTGAGTCGGATCCACATAATTTTATTGCAATTGCGCATATATGGACACTCTAGGCACATTTCCGCCGTCGTCGTCGTCGTGATGTTTCGTATAATGTCCAAGTGCGATAACATCCTGGCCGCGCGCCGTATAGTGTGGGTGAAAGTGAAAGCGTGAAAGGGTAAGCAGAGAATGGTTGCTCAGTCTCGCGTGCGCAAGGGAGGAAGGCGGGGAGAAAGCGCTCCGTCTTCCATCGCGCACAAGGCCGCAGGGAAAGTGGGGGACGTTTTACTCCCGTGGCGGCTACGTATGGCGCGGCTGAGCGCGGCCGCGCGGCCCCGATCTAGAAAGCGATCTGCGCTGGGTACAAAGTCTAGGCGGGCCGACGGCATGGAGCGTATAACGAAAAACTATTCCAATCTGTTTTCCTTCCAATCTCCTGATGTCAGATTTACGTAACCGCCAACGCAAGCATCGGGCGGTGACTCGCAGCGTTGTTCGAGAAGGCTAATGAAACGCTCTCCTATTTTATAGGTGGTCACTGTTGTTTGCTTTCAACAGGAATAGCATTGCCTAACTTGACATATATTTCTTACCTGATTGGCTGACCAAGGGCGAGGAACACGCAGAAGTGGAGGCGGTAAAGTGGGGCCGGGCTAGTGCAGTGAAAGTAGATAAGCTGATGAAGAGGGTATTGCCCTGCTTGTTCTTACTTAGCTTTCGGTGTCTGCTAGAAAATTATGCCGGCGTGCAACGGAAACGTAACAATGCAGCTAAAACGAATCTTCAGTGAATAAAATTTGACATAGCGATGTCGTTTACGTGCCGAAAGGGCTCGACAACCATACAATGTTACGCAAAATTTTTAATATAGGCAAATAAATTCATTCTCCACGGCAGCTCCGACTAGCCAGTGCCAGAGCGATCGGCGGGTACCCACCTTCTATTCATGCCGGAACGGGGCAGTGTCCGGCTATCAAATAGAAAATTAAGTTTTGATCGGCGTAATAATGCATCTTTAATGCGTACACCCACTTTGCGCAGTGATTTTTCACGGTTTTTGGACGTCAGGGGACAGACAGGCGAAGTGGGCGCCGCCCGAAAACTTTTGACCAATTGCGGATTGATTGATTGAATAACTTTTATTACCAATTGCGGATGGCTGATAGTAAAAAGGCATAGAATCGAAAAATAATATTTTTCTGTTGTTCGGTCTCACATGCATAATTAGTGTGCACACGTCATATAAGAGTGAGTAGCTCTCGCGGTTTTTTAACAGCGGAGCTGTTTAAGCGGAGCGTTAGTCCGTAACCTGGGAACAGAAATTGGGAACAGACCGATCCTGGCGGTATTGCAGAAAGGGTCCAAGCGCAATGACAAATACCTATGTGAACTAGCGAAGCTGAGCCTGTTAAGTATAGCTAAGCATGGTTGGGACTACTTAAGCTGAGTCTGTCATCGATAGACAATCGATAGTCAGCCAGTAGCTAATCGATAATTGATCAATGATCAATAAATTCCGGAAAATGCTGGGGATGACTTCGTAGTGCTTAGCCTAGCCCACGGTGTAAGATATATACTCTTTAGGTGGGGACACTTCTCAGCTTGCTTGCTAGACGCGATCGACCAGATAAAGTTGCAAGGGCGCGCGTCTATCGGGGGCGGTGACGGAAGCGGATACCTATCGGCGGAACGACGCAACTTCAGTTAGAACGCAGGCGAGAGCTTTTGCCGACAAAGAACGTGCTCATGCCCTCTCCCTTTTTATCCTACTTTCGCGCATCACTCAGTCATTTCGGATTTCCCGTGAACCGCCGGTTGCTATAACAACGGGAGATTAAACCAATAAAAAGTTTTCTGTGTTGAAGTTGCGTCGTACTGCCGATAGGTATCCGCTGCCGTCACCGGGTCGGTCGGCGCGCGCCTTTGCCGATCCGGCCGATCGAGTCTGGCGAGTGTCCTCACCTAAAGAGTATATATCTTACACCGTGGCCTAGCCCAAAAGCCAGGTCAAGCTAGTGCCCACCAGCTCCGCTTTCTCCGTAGCATTGCGCCTCCCGTGCAAGCTACGCTATTTTTCCTTTGCGTTGCGTGAAAGACAAGTGAAGTTGGGCAATCATGGAGGCCTGATTGCAAAAACATAATAGAAGCAGTTTGGAATTGCTTTTCGTTTAAGCGCCCCTGATGCCTTCGTGTGCGGTGTATTCTCGGCGCAATTAGTTCGCGTTGAAGCTAGAAGTAGCACGATGGACAATTCACTCGCTGTTGCTGCCGCTCTCCCCCACGCCATCGTTTTGACAGCGAGTGTCCGCGCTTATCGAGAGAGATGTGTTCGTGTGTGATTGTGCACGCGTGACAACGTGCAGGTTAATTTAGTTAGTAAGCGAATATTTACAGCAGTTCATGCAGCTGATAAAACGACTAACCTTAGTTTGCACAGCTGTCTAATAAATTTCTGTCGCGATCACTGATTTGTCTGTCGGGCGAAATTGACCTAATTGTTAATATTATTATAGTTAATACTATTATTACCTATTACGCTCAAACCAGGTGCAATACACATACAAGTTTCGAATACAGGCGCAGTTATGTCTTATTTTGACATAGTGCCGATTATTTTTTCGAGCAAATGGGGCACAGCGTGTCGTTTACAAAAAGCAGCTTGGAGTCTGCCACTGCGTATACGGTGGCATAGACATGTTGTAAATCCGGTTTTCTATTGGATGGCGCAGATCAGCACGCAGAAAAAGAATTTCGGGTGGTGGGTCGATTAATTGTTGGGAAAATGGATATATTATCTCGCGCAAGCCGTAGCTTTCTATTAGAAGTGAATCCAAAGTACAAGTGCCCAAAAATGGTGGTATTAAGTAGTGTGCGCTCTTTCCCGTCTCTTGTTGT
This sequence comes from Dermacentor silvarum, assembly GCF_013339745.2. Classification (NCBI taxonomy): domain Eukaryota; kingdom Metazoa; phylum Arthropoda; class Arachnida; order Ixodida; family Ixodidae; genus Dermacentor; species Dermacentor silvarum. The sequence continues at coordinate 180,896,829 of NC_051158.1, read as the reverse complement.
TTTCTTCCTGTTTGTTTTCGGCAGCGTCTCAATACATTAACATAACGTCACTGTCTCGTTCGACGGAAACAGCTAAACATTTTTGCAGTAGGTAGAGTCATCTGCGTTCGGCGTTCTTGGAAATAGTCCCCTTCCGAGGTGATCCTACTTCATATTGATTTTCCTTTTATTAAACGTGGGGCATTTAACGGTAGTGCGCGAAGGCGAGTATTACAAGCTTTTGCGTTGTAGTCGGTTTTTGTTGAAAGTTGCACACGTGGCTCCACTCTCGTGCGGCCGAGACATGGACTGTCAGGGTATGGTCATTTATCGGACAATGCCAGGGCTACTACTTTGTTTTCTCGCCGAAAAACCGTCCCCCCCCCCACTCGGTCAACTAACAGTCACAACCTTACCACAAACAAGACAAATTGGCTTTGTGCTTTTGAAAGCGGTTAGTGAGAGTCTATCAACTCTTTGTCTTTGAATCTTAGCACTTTGTTTCTTTCTAGCCCATGCTGGGATAGAAAAAAGTCGGCAGAATTTTTTTCTGGTTACAATAAGCATTCTCAATATGTAAGTTGTTAAAATTTTCGACAATATTCGCCTTTTCCCGCAATGAGACGTGTGTGGCGCCGTTGTGTAGAGCTTCGGGGAAAAAACGGTAAAATACGATATTCAGCAGCTGATTGATGCACTCTCGTTAAATGCTAAAAGCTTTTTGAGTGGCATGACACCATTTACACACCCTTACGTTGTCGTTTTCTTGGCACATGAAACATTTGTGCTCTCCAAGTCAATGTTCAATGGTGTAAGTGCTGCATTGATTTGCTTCTTTTATTTAAACTACTAAGCTTGAAAATGCCGCTAGTCAGACATAATAGAGCACAGAGAAAAGGCACAACTGCACGCGGCATGGTCTTACCCTTACAATAAATTCGCTAACGAGACAGATCATGAATCCAACTACAAAAAGATATCTCGCACCAAAGGAATGAGGGAAAACCACTAGGACAAACTACGTTCAACAATCTTATTGTTAGCAGGTGATTCAAGGCTGACGCAAGGCGACAACTGTTGCATATGACGGCGTGCATACGACTAGACCATCAATAGAATAACATGACTTTAGTGAACCAAGAACCAATATGCAGGCCATGCGGAAAAACTTTATTATAGGAACACATTTTCAGCATTACTCGCACAACTCAGCGCTTGAAGCCTGTGTATATTTTCGGCGACACGTACATGTTTTATTGCTGCTTGGCCCACTTCGGTTATTAGCCTTCATAACACCATGACTAAATTTCGCCTCATCGCACGGACATTTATACCTTCTTGAAAACAGAACCAGGACGACTCAGTCACTCGAACAGCCTTTCATTTATTTATCACACAGTCCTATATTCGCTCGAGGAGGATTATAGCGGGGAGGATGTATACACGTAATAAAACTTCTTTCAAGGTAACATTATAAGAAGTGATACCCAAACGAAACAAGATCTAAAACAGAGAAACAAAGCACCAGGGGCCAAATTCACAAAGCTTTTCGATTGTAAGTGCTGCACCACGATTGGCTGACACCTGCTTCTGCGAACAGTTTTAGCGTGAGAACGTTTTTGTGAATCTGGCCCCAGTATGTAGCATACAGTAGTGACAATGAGCCTAAAAGAAACAGATATTGAAATTAAAGGCGTGTAAAATTGTTATACATTACCAGGAACTTGGTGATGATGATGATGATGATTTATTGGCATCCCCTTTGAAACGGGGCGGCGACAAATAGTCACCTAGCCAGCTTGATTTATTAACGTATACTATACACGTTCTTTATCTAGCATTTTTGTATATCTCTCATTATTATTTTTCTTTTTTAAAAGTTTACCTTGTGCCGCTGCCTGTGATTTTAAGAGATCAGGCCGTATCCATCTTTTCCCTGCTTTTTTTCCACCAGTACTCCAATCGTCTCTTGCTGATCTCTACGGCTGATCTGTTTATGTTTCCTTCCATTTGAAACCAAGCGCTTCTGGAAGCTGCACGTTACCTACGGTTCTCGCTGGGTGGATCCCGTCGCATTCCATCAGGATGTGCTTAGTGGTTTCTGGATCTTTACTGCAGCATGCACACTTCTCATCTAGTTCCGAATATTTGTTCCGATATGTTTTCGTCCTTAGGCAACCGGCTCGAGCCTCAAATAGCAAGGCATTGCCCTTTGTGTTATCGCACAGATTTTCCCTTCTAATTTCTTTCTTCTCATTCTTGTAAATCTCCATTGTCCTTTTTGTTTCCATTCTTTGCATCCAATTCACGGTCTCTATTTCTCTCACTTTCTTTCTGATGACTCCTGGGACATCGCCGAACAGCGCCTCTAGCGGCCGCCTCTGAAAACACGCGTTTTCTATGGGCGAGCGTCGTTTTTTCCAATACACTAATCATATAGAAGCCATCTTTTAACATATTCCCTTGGAAATAGGCTCTAGGCGCTTATCCCGAAATCTCATGCAAATGGTACCATTACTTACGGCAGAAAACCCGTTCTAAATTGCCGGCGAAGTTTCAAGTATGGGAGTCTATTGAAAAGCCAAAATTTTGGAGGCTTTTTAGGCCAGTAAAAAGCAATTTGCGATGAACCTTTTGCATCGATTGACGTATGAATCAGCTTTCAGCTAGTTGCAGCAGCAGCTCTTGAAATGGCAAAGAAGTCGTTCCAAAATCGCAGTTTTCATAACAAGGTCGCGGAATTTATTCCGATACATATATAAACCTAGTTTTCGCCTGCAGCGGCCCTTCGAAGCGGTAGCCGAGCGTTTTGAGCGACCACAGTTGAAGATCACTGATATCGCGAGTTCGCAGGTTCGAAGCGAGCTACGCTGCGCTTCTTCTTATCATTTTGTCGCTGCTTAGTTTGGCGGTTTTCCGCCAGATGGCATATTCCGAAATGCAGGTCATTTGGTTGCGGTTCTTGTTTGGTTTCTTTCTACTGTACCAACGTATTTCTAAAAAAATAGCTGGCTGGTTTCGCGAACGTGCTTCCAAACATCTTTTGCACTTTAGGTATATTGTATTTTAGAGAATAAACCCAGGTAACGTGTTTGAAAGTTCATTTCTTTCTTAAGGCGAATATTTATGAAGACATTACTATAAAATATGTTGCCTTTTCAGCTATGTCATGAGAAAGGCGTGTTTGTGCGACTCTTGTGCGGCTTGAAACGTACCACAAAAATAAATAGCGTCCTGTGTGTGCAATTAAAGACACAGAAGTATAAAAGTTGGCTGCAGCCCCAGACGTAGTATTTTTACAAAGGAATACAGTTGAAGCTATTTGACTGAGTATATTTGCATTATATCAAAGCAGAATTTTTGCGTACCTCATCTTCGGTGCAAATGAAGGCTGTCCGAATTATTGCAGAAGCTTGTTTTCTTAGTACAAACCAGTACCTCGAAACACAAACATCCTATCCTCAATGTGCAGCGCACGTGTCTTATCATTTGAACCATTCTAATATATACTTTCACGAAATTACAGAAATACTAAAGGTCTTCATATCCTTTTATCCTTTTACCACAACTTACGCAGAGGAGTAGTGGAAATTACGCGAAAAGACTCCGGGACGTGTTAATGTAGCATGTTGTGTAAAAATAGAGAACGACTCCAATCACAGACCACACCCTTTTTGAATTATGCCCACAAAGTTGTGCAAGAAGACTTTGTTTTCGGCTACAATCACCAAAGTTGCTATAGCATTCTTCTGTTCTGTTCTTGACTCTATTGCTGAACTGGTCAGCAATAGAGTCAGCAATAGAATTCAGCAATACAATTCAGCAACTCTATTGCTGAATCAGGTCGCAGCACCATGATATAATTACTGGCGCAATTCTTTAGTAATTCTGTGAGAATATTCTCCTACCCTAAATTTAACATGTTTGAACAATTGACGAAACATGAGAAAGGACCGTGAGGGTTTCCAGAAAGATTCCCTTATTAGAATCGTTTATGACCCATATCGGTACGGTCTCGTTTTGTTGTGATCACGCCAGCGTTCACTGAGCATCATTTATCATTTTGTCTACTGCCTATAAATAAAATACAAAAGTGTCATTTCTTGTGCGTGAGTAGCACAATGGCAGCTCAGCCTTTCATATGGTGCACTAAGCCAAACTTTCCCTTTTCTGCCATGATGCCACAGGACATGTCAATTTCACACTTGAATTTCGCCCTTTCAGTTTCCTAGAAAGCATAGGGAGGTACACAAGACGAACCGGTGAAGTTTTGAAGTAGTCCTGAGATTTGAGTAAAATTTCGTAGGCAATGTTATTAACCTTTATTTGTTTACAAATTTGTTACACCTCATTGGTGATAATAATGACGTACTACATAGTAGTTCAGTTCTTAAACTTAATACATCATGTCTGAGATGGCTATCCTGAAAATGTACCAGGTCTAAGCATTGCATGACGCTGGCTGGAAGGTCATTCATTAAAAAATGTGTGCAGAATAAAGAAAATACAGGTGTTCAAAGGCAAAGTCACCGTCAAAAGTTTATGCGGCCGAGATTCTGCGAATAAGTTCATTTTCAACGCAGCTACGCCCGCAGCCAGTAAAAGTATGCAAAACTTTTGTTTACTCTAGACCCGTATACGCTGTAAATCCGAATACCACGATGCGTGCCTCAGACGTAGAAATATCATATTTTTTTCAGCTTCCGGCGTGCGAAAGCTTTCAACGCTGACTATACGTTCTGAAGGCGAGGCTGCTTTTTAGCTTATACGTGATGACAAGCGCCGAGTTCTTGATGATGGAATATAGAATGAGCGTAGAATTGTAGAACTTGTGGAAGGTGAGGTGACTTCACGACGCAAACCTAGCGATAGAAGCTCAGCATGCTTTTTGTTTATTAACACTGATAATAATTGAATAGTCAGAGTAAATTAATGTTACTGTCCGTTTCTAGACAGATTTGAATGTATTGCAAACGTTCTATATCACTGAAGGTTACATGATAATTCCATACAGGGCATTCATTTTCGAATTTTGGCCTCTCTTACGCCTACCGAGTCTTTAGCAATGAGAAGAGGTAGGCAATTGCTTCTTGGGATGTAGCCGAGGCCATGGTAGATGTGATTAGTAATGTGGTATATGTGAGTAGGCTGACTGGGATTATTATATGGTTAAGGTTAACGTACCTAGGTTAAGTCACGGTGGAAATTACAGAGCCCTTTATTGTATATATATTGATTCATGTGAGAGTGTCTCTGCTAAAAAGTTATAAGTTTAATAATATCAGGACTTCAATTAACAGCCTTCTGTTCAGCTGTTGGGAAAAATACTGTGTACGAAGTTCTATTGTGGTTTAAACTGCAACGTTATCAGCGCTTCCAAAAGAAAGTGACTGTACATGTCCATCTTTCTCGGGCGTTCATTTCACCTAGGCACCACGCCTCACTCGTCACCTTTACATTTGTAAATCTGCCTCGATGACGTAAGTTACGTTGCAGAAAAAAAAATAAATACCCTTTCTAAAGAATGAACCATCACAGCTTCCCGACGAAGCGTGGTACTTTGGCGCAAGTCGTTATGTGTGGCCACGATAAGAACGACAGCCTGTCGTTAAAAATGACTTGTCACTCCCAGGTTTTTCTTTTTTTTGTCAAGGACGCGACTAACCCGTAGAAGGGTAATCCCGATCTTGGCATGATGCTTGCGACCTTTCTGGTTCCGGACGAGCGCGTTCTTTGTGTGTAATTCAGGCGCCTGGCATCGAAAAGCTTACACCTTTATTCCAAAAGAACTTCTTCTTGGGCAAGTTGGTGCTGATATTTCCTAGGTGAACTTGTCTGTGGCGCGAAATGCATTTTGTGAAAAGGGACAGAAGAGAAGAGACAGTGAAGCGCCAATTGGCGCTTCACTGTCTCTTCTCTTCTGTCCCTTTTCACAAAATGCATTTCGCGCCACAGACAAGTTCACCTAGGAAACTTACACCTTTAAACAGCGAAAGGCTTTCACAGTCACTTCGGTAGCTGCACGGAAAGCGCGGTCCACTTTCAGCACACGGGCTCTGAACCAAGACACATATTTGCGAGAAAGGAGCTCCTATATTACCCATAGCGAGAAATGTACCCCCAAATTACACCTCATTATCCCGATGTGTTTATGAGCCGCACTCTGCTGCCTGTATTCCGTATTATGACAAAAATATATAGAGAGAGATAAGTTTAATGATGCGAAATGCAGAGAGGTCGGCCTGAGGTAAATTCCTCTAGCCAGCTACTCTGCGTTGGGGGAAGGGGAAGAGGGAAAGAAAGAGGGAAGAAAGAATCGCATGATGGGTGACGATGATGAGAGAAGGAGGATATGAAACATATGGCAAGCACTTTGGCATGCTCAAAGCCTACAGTACAGGCCCGTACTTTTTAAAAAGTTCAGTAGCGCCTGCATGGCCTTGAAACTTGATTGAGTGTCTGGCCAAGGGCCTAAAATAACGTCCTCCGACAACGGTGGGCTGTCGAGACGCGTAAGGTCATTATTCATTCAACCTTTGACGCTCTTGCACGTACCTAGGGTAGTCACAAAGCACATGACCTATAGTCTCTTTGACATTGCACAATTCACAGTCTGGAGACTCGGTGCGTCGCATGAGGTGTACGTATCCGCGCGTAAACGCTACCCCCAGCCTTAGTCTGTGCAGAAGACTGGCACAGCTGCGTTGAATTTTCGGTGGACAAAAAATATATTTTTACGTTTAGGCTACTGACACTGCACAAACTAGACAAAAAATATAGTTTGTGCAGTGTCAGTAGCCTAAACGTAAAACAGGAAATTGAAGTCATCACAAAGACTGTCATATATCATAAATTGCAAGAAAAAAACTGAAGCTGTACTTCATAATAGTCGCAATGCAAACTTTGATGCATGTGATTCATTTCAATTTCCTGTCTGTTCCACCCCGCCGTGGTTGCTGAGCGGCTATGGTGTTGGGCTGCTGAGCACGAGGTCGCAGTATCGAATCCCGGCCACAGCGGCCACATTTCGATGGGGGCGAAATGCGAAAACACCCGTGTACTTAGGTTCAGGTGCCCGTTAAAGAGCCCCAGGGGCTCCAAATTTCCGGACTCCCCCGCTACGGCGTGCCTCATAATCAGACCGTGGTTTTGGCACATAAAACCCCATTATTCATTTTTTTCCTATCTGTTCCAGGGTAGAAATATGCTGTTCAGATGGCCAACATAGTTTATTTTGCAAAATTTAATAAGAATTTTCTTCTCCAACATATGTTCCTATTGCTCATGCACATTTCTCTCTATCAAATATATGGTCGAAATGTCACTAAGTCAAATTGTGAATCATTTAAAAGTTAAACTGGCTTCCCCACATAGGGTAAATGCCGTGAGAATTTGAGAATGTAATAATACACAATCATTTGTTTGCATAAACTTCCTGGCCGTGTAATGTATTACACGGCTTTGTCTTTTCGCAGCAATTTCATCCACTGGATTTGTACAGCAATGTACGTCTTTTTTTATTCTAGCGCGTCAGTCCAAAAACACAAAGCAACTTATTTAACAAAGCGATATAAGTTTCAAGAGCTCGTTGATTAGGTTGTCATTTGACCAAAGAAGACCAGAGACTTTCGTGCACAGACGAAATGAGCGGCTAAGAGCAACAACTCAGAAGGAAAAACTGAGTTTAGCTATGTAGTGTTAAACTATATAGTTTTAAATATTGCACATAATTTATACATCGCCGGACAGGGGTCATTAGAGATCGCCGGGAGAGGCCTTCGTACTGCCATGGACATAAAAATAGGCTGATGATGATGATGATGTTGATGATGATGAAAAATTGCCGTTGGTGACCGCCCTTCATCTAAGAAATACTTGCAGTTTAATAATAAGCGCTCGAAAGCATTACGGAAGGGAGTGGGTTGAGCAGGCTAAACAAATAATGCAATGATTAAGTTAAAAAGTAACTTTCGAATCGTGTAATTTTAGTTGGTGGTACGTGAAAAAAGCTTCAGTGCCCACCAGGAAGGCAGCTTTACAATTATACCATATTACCTGATTTAACAAAGAATTAAACAGGAACAAAGTAAGTAATTAACAAATTCAGATTACACAACGTATGCGTGTTGTTGTTTCATGAAACTTGCGTTTATTAGTACTCTTTAGCATATCTTTGGGGAGGCGATTCCAGTCAAGGGCTCTGTGAGGCCAGAAAGAGCTTAAGCAAGTTACTGTGACTAAATCTGATACGTATTTTGTACAGCTGATCAATACGATGCGATATATGTTGTGACGGGGATACAGTCATACCCGGATATATCAAACCAACTTATAACGAATTATTTTGTATATCAAACCACTGTAAAATCCCCTTGAATATTCCATGCAAATTTATCGGGCTGGTTCATGCGTATATAGAAGGCCCGTTCACCAGCACATTCGATGTATAGAACGCGGCGCCACGCAGAAGACCTCATAGTGCAAGTCTTTGTGCACTTTGAGGAATTCTGGCACCTAGACGTGGAGAAGAGAATGTGCAGTTATTTGAGCGCCGTCGAGTTGATCTGCTAGCCCGCATGCTACCACGAACGTAACATTCCTTCTATCCGATTTTCGAGGCGTCGTCGTTTGGGTTGAGTGCCGATTCACGAGTTTCTTTTCCGCAAGCGATGGCCGAGCAGGCGCTACAAGTGTAAAGAAAAGAATCAGCTTGGACTTTTCAATGAAGTCGAAAGTGATCCAGCAAATTTCCTTCTTAGTTTTTTTCCCCGAGTTGCGTGCAGTACGTTAGCGGGTCTCGGACGCACCAATCGGTAAGCCACCGTTTACCTGAGGGCCTATTATTTTATATATCGAATTACCAATACATCCAACTTTTTGTGATCCCCTTCAGATTCAATATTTCTGGATTCGACTGTATCAGTTTAAGAGTTACACATTCAAGTTTAGTTTTATTTGAGGTTAGACTAGCTATTCGATGATAAGTTAAACATATAAAATGAGAGGAGTAATTTTGCCTTCTAATGAGGTAATAAATATAATGGAATTTCACACATTGGATGCATAGTGAAATTTTGTTCCTATTAGCGTTCTTTAATAGAAACTTTTGAGAGGATGGTGGCATTACAAGTACAGGAATCCGAGGCATCAACTGGTGCGGCGAAGCCGACCCTGGGGCGATTCGGTCGGCGTAACTCTACGGGAAGCACTTTTAAAAATCGATTGCTGAGCAATGCCTCATTTTTCGCGAATCGCACTTTAGGAACGATAACGATAACTCCTCATAACGGTCTCACGTTATCTGTGGCGTCTCTTTTCATTTCACTGGCTGGATTTCTTTCCTGGGACGCTTTTGTAGACCTGTTTAAAATGCATGGGGTGATTTTTTTAAATGCTGATTGCCGCGCAGCGAGAACTCATCTGCTAATTGCACTCGGGTGGCATATATTGTAGGTCTCCCTCCATATTTAGGTGAAGTTTGTTTGTATTCGGCTAGCTGAATTTTTTTCCTGGGGTGCTTTTCTTCAGCTACTATGTGCCGAAGCAGCACTACAGGAGTGAAAGATTCGTCTGTCGTCGTATTCAAGGGAAAGAAGCTTGTTGATCACGTTAACACTCAGAGACTCGAATGTGCAGCTATGATGCACATTTGTGCCCAGATGTAAAACCAAAGATGACACCACCCAATTCTGAAACAAGTAGCGGACCGATTTGCTTTATGGAATGACATCCAAGCATTAATCCCGTCTACGCGCATTATATATCGTCAATTTTCAGCGCATGTTAAAATGTTTTATTTTGTGTTTAGAAAGATAAATATCACGTTCTTGCTTAACATATCAATACCCATCAGTAGTTCATTGAATTATTGACCATTTAACTAATTACACAGTAAGCTAATTAGTAGAACTATATAACTAGTGAGCACTAGTTCATGACATACTATGTTTAGATCTCTCGGTTTTACACACCTGCAATGTAATGAATATCAAATGAAATAGAAAACAAGTAATTCACCAATGAGGCCTGCTGGGAACATGTATGATGAAGTCAGTAGTAAAAATGAATAAGTTATTTTACTGGAACATCAGTTATTCTGATTCGTGCACGTCGTCATTGGGGCCATTCGCACTTTAAAACAATGAGCACCTTGCTTAACATTAATAAGTGATTACGCCAAGTCTACCTTTCATAAAGCATTGCGTCATGAATATCAAATGAAAAATTATTCAAACAGTGACGAAATTAGGATAACTAGGAGTGGCAGGACTGAGTTACTAGTGATCACGGATAACTTTGCTTAATGTGAAAGGGGTAGCCTTCGTTCATATACGTCAATCCAAAAGTCATTCAATTATTATTCATTTGTTTACTGCTGCTGATGTATTACGCGCAATTATTGTTGAAAGGGTAGCAGTCGTCGTAATAAAGCTGAATAGGAGGTACAAAATGAAGGTAGTACAAGCCTATGCCCCAACCTCTAGTCACGATGATGAAGAAATAGAACAGTTTTATGAAGATGTTGAACTAGCAATGAGAAAGGTGCAAACTCAGTATACTTTAGTCATGGGCGACTTCAATGCAAAAGTGGGGAAAAAGCAGGTTGGTGAGCAAGCCATTGGCAACTACGGCATCGATTCTAGGAATGCAAGAGGAGAGGTGTTAGTAGAATTCGCGGAAAGGAATAGGCTCCGAATAATGAATACCTTCTTCAGGAAGCGCAGCAACAGGAAGTGGACCTGGAAACGCCCTAATGGAGAAACAAGGAATGAAATAGATTTCATGCTCTCTGCCGATCCAAGCATAGTGCAGGATGTAGAAGTGTTAGGTAAGGTTAAGTGCAGTGACCATAGGTTAGTGAGGTCTAGGATTTCTCTCAATTTGAAGAGAGAGAGAGTGAAATTAGTCAAGAGGAGACAGGCCAACCTAGAGGCAGTAAGGGTAAAAGCAGACCAATTCAGGCTGGTGCTCGCAAACAAATATGCAGCTTTAGAACAGGAAGATGAAGATAACATAGAGCTAATGAATGAAACCGTAATTAGGCTGATCTCAGAAGCAGCAATTGAAGTGGGAGGTAAGGCACCAAAGCAACCTGTAGGGAAGCTCTCCCAAGAAACAAAGGACCTAATAAAGAAACGACAAAACATGAGAGTGTCCAACTCAAGAGATCAGATAGAATTCGCCGAACTGTCAAAACTGATCAACAAGAAGAAAGTAAGGGATATTCGAAATTATAACGTGGGAAAAATTGAGGAAGCCGTAAAATATGGACGCAGCATGAAATCAGTAAGAAGAAAACTAGGCATAGGACAAGGCAAGATGTATGCACTGAAAGATAAACATGGTAATATCATCAGCAATTTCGATGACATAGTAAAAGCAGCAGAAGAATTCTATACTGACCTGTACAGTAGCCAAAACAGCCAAGCTTCTTCCATTCGAAATAGTGATGAACCGGATACAGAAGCTCCTTCTATAACTAGCGATGAAGTTAGAAGGGCCTTGAAAGACATGACCAGGGGAAAAGCGCCTGGAGAAGATGGAATAACAGTAGATTTAATCAAAGATGGAGGAGATATTATGCTTGAAAAGCTTGCGGCCCTTTATACGCAATGCCTCACAACTTCAAGTGTACCAGAGAGCTGGAAGAACGCCAACATTATACTTATCCATAAGAAGGGAGACGTTAAAGAATTGAAGAATTACAGACCCATTAGCTTGCTTTCAGTATTGTATAAAATATTCACCAAGATAATTTCCAATAGAATCAGGACAACACTTGACTTCAGTCAACCAAGAGAACAGGCTGGCTTCAGGAAGGGATATTCTACGATGGACCATATCCATGCCATCAATCAGGTAATCGAGAAATCTGCGGAGTACAATCAACCTCTCTATATGGCTTTCATAGATTATGAGAGGGCATTCGATTCAGTAGAGATATCAGCAGTCATAGAGGCATTGCGTAATCAAGGAGTGGAGGAGGCATACGTGAATATCTTGGCAAATATCTACAAGGATTCCACAGCTACCTTGGTTCTCCACAAGAAAAGTAGAAAGATACCTATCAAGAAAGGGGTCAGGCAAGGAGACACAATCTCTCCAATGCTATTTACTGCATGCTTAGAAGAAGTATTCAAGCTCTTAGACTGGGAAGAATTAGGAGTGAGGATCGATGGCGAATATCTCAGCAACCTTCGGTTTGCAGATGACATTGTCCTATTGAGCAACAATGGAGAGGAATTACAACAAATGATTGAGGACCTTCATCGAGAAAGTGCAAGAATTGGGTTGAAGATGAATATGCAGAAGACAAAGATAATGTTCAATAGCCTGGCAAGGGAACAAGAATTCAGGATCGCCAGTCAGGCTCTAGAACCTGTAAAGGAATATGTTTATCTAGGTCAATTACTCACAGGGGACCCTGATCATGAGAAAGAAATTTACAGAAGAATAAAATTACGTTGGAGTGCATACGGCAGGCATTGCCAAATCCTGACTGGGAGCTTACCACTGTCGTTGAAAAGAAAAGTGTACAATCATTGCATTCTACCGGTGCTAACATACGGGGCAGAAACTTGGAGGTTAACAAAGAAGCTCGAGAACAAGTTAAGGACCGCACAAAGAGCAATGGAACGAAAAATCTTAGGAGTAACGTTAAGAGACAGGAAGAGAGCGGTGTGGATAAGAGAACAAACGGGGGTAGACGATATTCTAGTTGACATTAAGCGGAAGAAATGGAGCTGGGCAGGCCATGTAATGCGTAGGATGGATAACCGGTGGACCATTAGGGTTACAGAATGGATACCAAGAGAAGGGAAGCGCAGTCGAGGACGGCAGAAAGTCAGGTGGGATGATGAGGTTAGGAAATTCGCAGGCGCAAGTTGGAATACGCTAGCGCAAGACAGGGGTAATTGGAGATCGCAGGGAGAGGCCTTCGTCCTGCAGTGGACATAAATATAGGCTGATGATGATTGTTGATCACTAGTAATACGCTCAGTTCAATGTTCTCGCATCGTTATAAAGTGTAGCTTAATGTATATCAAATGAAAAGTCATATAAACACTGATTCAATTATAAAAACTATGAGATGGTAGAACCAAGTCACTTGCTATCACGAATCACTTTTTTTAGTATGACCCTGGTAGCCTTGATTCGGGCACGTCGTCATTGGCATCAATAAAAAAGGGATTGCATGGATGTCTTTGGTTACCATTATTATCTGATGATGCCGAGTCATTAGTGATCCCTAGTTCGATGTGCTCGCACTTTTAAGGAACATAGCTGATTCGAAGAGTTGAGCAATGGTCTGCCATTTTGTTTCAGGTGTTGCCGTGAAGGCACTCCTAGTTCTAATAACAACGCCACCTAGATATTACACGCCGTGGTTGCTCAGTGGCGATGGGGTTGGGCTGTTGAGCATGAGGTTCGTTGAGCATCGAATTCCGGTCACGGCGGCCGCACTTCGATGGGGTCAAAATGCGAAAACACCCGTGCAGTTAGATGTAGGTGCACGTGAAAGAACCCCAGATGGTCCAAATTATTCCGGAGTCCCTAACTACGGCGTGCCTCATAATCGGATCGTGGTTTTGGCACGTAAAAGCTTGTAATTTAATTTAATTTTTTAACCTAGATGTTGCTAATCGTAGTGGTTAAGGGGAAATAAACATGCACTCTTAGCGCGCGCAGAAACTACGCCTGTTTCTAGCGAGGGGAGCTTAGCGCCGTGAGTCAGCAGGCCCCTTCAAGCAATGACAGTGCAGCATGCTGCCGGCCGAAGTATACGAGCGGTGGGGTGCAACTCGGACGTGGCGGGGGCTGCCGTTGCAACGTGAGGATAATTGGATGTGACGGACGTTCGCGCCGAAGATTAAAAGGATTGTTGATAATAAAGCGATAGCTGTGCACTATGACGTAGCCAAACATGGCGGGTTTTAACGGTGGATCATGAATGCTATCACAGAAAAGGTGTACTGCAAAGATTTATATGGCGGGTAGAGGCGCAGTGGGGTTTAAAGCGATAGCCCTGTGGCAGCCCATACGCAAAAAAATTGTACCTTAAGTATCCTTCCGTGATTTGAATGCGAAAGCATTATGACTTCTCTTAGCCATTACCAATAAAGACTTCTTAAGTATTACAACCTGTTGGCGATCCTTCCTTCGCTTCTCAGGACCTTCATTAAAGTTCGTTGTCTGTCTGCGTTTATTATTCACCAGACCACAACCATTCAGAACTCATCGCCAAGTAGCTACGAGTTAATATGGTGATCCACTTTAATCCACCTTAACGAAATTTATTCCATTGTAATTTAGTTTACTTCACCTTAATTCACTTGACTCCACCTTAAGTCACCCTACTGTAACTTATTGTAACGTTAATTCACTTCACTGTAATTCACCTTACTTCACAATAACTACCCATAATTACTACTAATTAACGTTGTCATACCATTTACTATCTTCTGTATTAACTACTGATTTTGTTCAAGACGCTGATGAGGTCACATCGATTTTTGATACCACTCGTTGTGTACGATGCCGGCTTTTCTGCCTCAAGGCTCATGTAATGCTTTCGCATTAATGACTACTGTAGAAGACAACGGTCCGTCTGCACGGCACAGAGTAAACAGCTTTCCCACTTTCATTGCGATTTGCGCAGCCCCGGTGCGCGGCATCCCGTCATGCTCAGAGTTGCTGCAGATAGTTCTTGCGCGGCGAAGAGGGCGAGCGTGTGTACTCCTCGAGTGCACGCGATAGGAGTGAGACCAGTGCTCCGGCCTAAGCGGCTTCCTGACACCGTGGTGGGAACGCGCCTTTGCCGATACGGATGGCACAAGAGCTGAAGCAAGTGGTATACCGGCGATGTTTCCACCATGTTCTCTGCTCTTTGCCGAGTAGAACGACTTATATCACTTGTCACGGCATGACGACGCTCGGCCAACGGCGGTGCCGGTTGCGCGAGGAAAAGACAGGCCCTGCATATGCAGGGGCACTATCCCTCACCAGTATCCGGGAGCTCAATCCAAGAGTCCACTAAAGTTTGCTTAATTAAGAGATTTAATAGTGGAGATGTGGTTTATGGTAAATGAAAACAAAATAATAATCACGATTAGTAAGCCAGAGAATGTTGATTCCACTGTCAATCTGCATCAAATCGACAGATTTAACACATGAAAACTTTTCTATTATCGCAATGGAAAATTCGCATCACTTATGCTAAAACATTGCGGTTGATCTCATGTAAAGCTTTCATTGTTGTTGTACTTCCTCTATAATAATTAATTAATCATAATGTAATAGTAGTAGCAGTAGGGGTAGTAGTAGCTGTAGTAGAAGTAGTAATTTTTATCGTTATATTCGTTTTTACAAGCTAGTGGAAATGGTCAGTGGTTGTTGCTCAGCAAAAACGACAGGCAAGAGTTCACATGGAAGAAGTAGAAGAAACGAAACGGAAACAAGTTTGAAATGGAGACACTGGAGCACCTAAATCAATAAATAGCTATGATTACTTCGCTTTTTGTTGATCGGCTGCTATGGCGCCATGGCTTCTTTTACAGATGACTGGCAGAAAAGTAATGTAGTTCTGGGAGTGAACCCTTTAGCGTTACAAATGTTTATGCTACCTCAATTTTCAACAGATGGAACACGGAATTAAAGGGCGGCAGCACAGGTTGTAGAAGTCACATAAATATACTACTCAACGAGCGTGCCAAGGACCACTTACTCCTACCGTTAAGAGTATTGAATGCGTTTTATAAACTCGAAAAGCGAATTCGCCGTCACATTTTTCTCTCAGAGGAGGACCAAATGTGTTCATTTGCATCAGGTTTCCGAAAACGCAAGGAGCTCTTGTCTCGGTCGTAGGACTTGCACATATGTTTTAGCAAAGGGGAAAAATCCTACAAATACGTAGAAGATCTACATCAAATCTTTGCGAAGTGCTTGCGGATGTGCGCTGCTGTTTCGTGCCTTCAACAATGATTTACTATTGCGGATAGGTAGCTCGCAGGAAACGAAAGGAATGTGTCGGATAACTTCGCATAAACAAAACAAAGTTCAATGGCGATGAGAAAGAAAATCATCTCGGTTGTATATCTGAAATTTTCACTGAGCTGCGCTTGGCTGTTTTGCATCATTAGTGTTTCTGGCGTTAACATAGGTGTTTCTTCTACTCCTGGAAGCGGGGCTATGTACAGAGCGATGAACAGTGTGTGGTAGCTGACTGAATAATCATTTATTTAGATTTCACATAGTGTAGTCTCTTACGCCATAAGCTAAGGTGAAATTAGCCATACCACTTCAACAGTTTATGCTGAAATTGTCCGCGCATACTGCTTGTATTGTATGGATTTTGTTGAAAAAAAATGAAAACTCGGAAAGCGCCGTTGCGACATGGTCAGCAACATAAGCCACACCCGTATTAAGTACCTAATCATGCTGTGGATTCCCCAGGCTGTGAGACGGCTAATATAACTTCTTCTTTCTGGGGTTTTACGTCCCAAAACCAGTTCTGATTATAAGGCACGTCGTGGTGGAGGGCTCCGGATTAAGTTTGACCACCTGTGGTCAGACCCCCTGAAATTCAGGGGGTCTTCAGACCCCCCTCAAATTATTTCGTGCTGGCATGCACCGCCGACCAAAACAACCACCGGCGCCGGGACTCATTCTGGATTTTGTCTACAATGTATTTTTCACGCTCGAAAAGCCATTTCGGCACGCACATAGCGAACTCGGGCTGGATTTCGTCGCAACGCCCTTGGCACCTCGACTCACATAACGCAAGGAGCTCCATCGGAGCACAAACTTTCAAGGGTTTTTCGATAGCGAGCGGGCGCGTTGCGGCATCTTGCAGCGGCCGCGGAATCTACGGAGCGCATGGATTTCAATTCCGAAACTTTATGGGTATAAAGTTTTCATAAACTTATTACGCGAAAGGTGCACTGACATTTCCAAAGGTGTGCTTTAGATTTTCAATTCTGGAACTTTATGGGTTTTATGTTCTTATAAATTTGAGCCAATATGCGCGCACTGGAGCCCTCATGTCCAAGCCGTTTCAGAAATCGAAGCCCGCGCTCGCGGTCTTCCACACACACGAAAATACTAAATATGACCGTGAGTGGCAGCTGGCAGCTGATAATTTTCTCCAAACATTTTCAGGAAGGGCGCCCGATGTGATCAATCAGCTGTACCAGGGCAGGCAAAGTAAAATAAGAGAGAACAGAAGAAAGTTTCCGGCCTATTATTGAGGCGGTTCTTTTTTGCGGGCGACAAGGTCTGGCTCTCCGTGGCCATAGGGACAGTGGTCCTATGGATTTAAGCAAATCCCCCCCCCCCCCCCTGAAAATATTGCTATTTTCAGAGCGCTTCTTCACATGCGAGCTGATTGTAGAGATACATATCTGAAGAACCATTTGGATGTTGCCCCAGTAATACCTCGCATTTAAGCCCAGATGTACAAAACCAAATGATAGAAATTTGTGGTGAAATTATCAAAGAAAGCCTAGATGCAAAAGTAAATGGTGCAGGCTGCTTCTCCTTATTTGCTGACGAAACGACGGATATTGTTGGAATCCAACAGTTTACTGTTTGTGCAAGGTACCTAAACAAGGATGCCAACGACATCGAAGGAGTCCTTTTAGGTTTTAGCACCCGAATAGACGCCCTCTGTCATTGCGACTGCAGGTTCTATGTAAATGTGTAGAAACGGCTTCAGATTCTAGTCACCTTTGCAGTGACCACTTCAAAGCGCAGATAGTATATTTTTAACATGAGATTACTAAAAAACTACTTGCGCTTGACAATGTCTGAGGAACACATGGTTAGGCCGGCGTTTATATACGCCCACAGAGACGTCGGCATGAATGTGTCCGAAGACATTAACCGCTTCGCTAAAGTTCCCGCGGAGTGAAGTTTGTCCTTTAGATAGCGAAGCGGCAGAAAACAATGCAAGTTAAAGTTCTGTTCCTTCAGGTCCATAAACTCGTAATTATGAAAACGTATGACTGTTCATTAGCTTTTAAAACCGCAGAAATTTTCGCCGTTTATTCAAACAATTAGCATCATGATCAAAATTATCGTATGAAAACGAAAACTACGAGGACATCAATAACCAATTTTTACCGACCTTGTTTATTGAAAGGCCGGCCCTCGCGGCGTTTCCCATTAAACACACTCGGATATTGGGTAGTTTAACTTGCCGCATCATCTGTGGCTTTCGTTTGGTCTTTTCTTTCCTTTTTAGCTACCCGCTTTTACTTCTTTTTTGAACTGAAGAAATACCCTTCCCTAATTTTGGGTGCAGAAAATTTGTCGCCGCTCTGCAGGCAGTTAAATTACTATTTTCCTACTGATTTCGGCATTATTCCTCTTTTATCTACCCATATGGTGCTGTCGCGACCACCGCATGGCCCAAGTACATATCACGAGTTACTTTCAGACATAGCGCAAAAAAGTACGCACAACCCACACGAAGACACGACAGACGCGGACGAGCGCTACTACCAACCGTTTATTTCAGTCAACAGACCCTCCGATTTATAAGGTGAACCACGTACACCAGTGTCACGCCCCTTTCCCATGCGAGGTGATAAAAAGAAATCTAAAAAAGTTAACAGTACTATTTCCCTCAGGCAACCGAGTTCGAATAGTTCAGCTCAGCACTGTGCAAAAGAATGGACGCTTCGCTTATACAAATATCTGAGTTGTTGTGAATGTAGAATGCTTCTAGAGCTACTCGAGCCATGTAGTTTGTAGCTTTGCCTAAGATAGTGGTCTCATAAAATCGTGCCTCGCAACCACACGTAATGATATGGGCAACCAAATGTGCATGCTCGTCCTCTTTTTTCTTAACTTTTAGCGCATGCTCCCTGAGCCGGTCGTTTATGCACCGTTCAGTTTGGCCGATGTACACCTTCCCGCACAACATGGGGACGGAGTATACAACTCCTGTCGCACACCCCATGAAGTGGCTATCATGGCTGGTTTGGTAACCTCCTTTCCTGCCACAGCAAATTCGAGGGCAGAGCCTGGATAGCTTATTAGGAGCCGTGAAGACCACAGGAATACGATGCCTGTTCGCGCCTTTCTTCAGGTTGTGCGAGACGTGATGCATATAAGGCATGGCTACGGGTCTCGTCATCTATCGCTGGGTCTCAGCCCTTTCCGCTCCAGCTCTGTTCTTTACCCTCTGCAGGAGAGACTCGGCCACCGCAACAAGCAACTCAGGAAATCCCGCTGCCAATAGGCGACCAATCTGATTGTCAAAGCTATGCTGCAATGAAAGCGGGCATGACTTACGGAGCGCAGCATCCAGGCATTGTGGGCAGCGTCAAAAGGCAGGAGACACTTCTTATCCCGTGGGAGGTACTCCCAGCAAACATGGCCTACACTAAATTTTAGCCTGAGATCCAGAAATTGTAACCCCTCAGTTCCAAGCAATTCATGAGTGAAACTCAAACCCTGCCCAGCTTGAATGAAAACATCTAAAATACTCCCAGGGGCAGTGAAACCGTCCTCATTCTTTAAAAGAATTAAAAATTCATCGACGTACCGAAACACATTGAATCCCTTCCCCCCAATTAAAGGCAAATCAAGAGCTCTGTCAATATCAGCTAAAAATATGTCGCATAGAATCGGAGCCACGCAAGACCCAATACACACTCCTCTACGTTGCGGAAAAGGCTGCTCGTTAAAAAGAATAAATGTTACACTAAGATAAAATTCTACAGTGGCGTAGCTAGGGGGGGGGGGGGGTTGGGGGGGTTCAAACCCCCCCCCTCCGAAATTTTTTCCGCAACCCCCCCCCCCTCCCCCCCACTTACCCGTCCTTTGTTTTCGTCGCTTCGCGCTGACATAATTCATGACACCGGTGCTACTATCACAATTTCATTCCTGGGCGCTTCCATTTGGTTGGTAATTTACAGCGAATCATGTCTGCATATGGAAAAAACTGTCACGGTGTTTGTCAAGGCTTTGACACTCTGTGAAGTTTTGGGCGAGAATATGGCGGCCGCATTCTGAAGCAACAAATGTGCAACAAATGAACCAACAAATGCGGCAGCCGCATTTTAGATGATGGCGAAAACGCTCGAGGCCCGTTTACTTAGATTTAGGTGCACGTTAAAGACCCCAGGTGGTCGAAATCTCCGGTATACATTTCCGCCGCTTCCCTTCAGGTGCCGGTTAGGCGGCGCTCGCGCAGGATCTTAGGCTACGTTCACACTTGGTCTCGAAGCTGTAGGAAGCGGCAAAATCTTGCAAAAACCGCCCACCTAGGCGGCAAAACAGGCAGAAAAACAGGCTGCGAGCCAAATCAGTCTCGGGCCGATTTTTTCGCCATGGCGAAGCGGAAACGCGGCGGAAAGTCGTTCTGCTTCACTGAAAGCTACACTAGCATGTAAACAACCGGTCGTAAAATTGAACATGGCACCAGAAGTGTATACGCTGTAATGCTGATCGACGCGATCAAGAACCAGCCCTTGCTCTACGACAAGAGTGGCACTAAAACGTACTGTCAGCAATACTGGCGATAGTATTCAACGTCGCGCGACCGGAGGTGCGGCAACGAAGCCTTGGCGTGACCCAACTTCTCGCGCTTTTGCAAAGCCAGGCGAACCCACCACCGCCGTTTCCGAGGTGTCCGCGTCTTCCGTTTATTCATTGTCCATTTCTAGAAAACAAGTAGGTAGAAGTATAAAAGCAATTTCTTCTTCCACTTCCACGGCAGACAATACTTAGGCAGATTCCTCGTTGGCGCTCCATAATTCTCCTCGCAGGTGAACGGTATGTTGCAGAAGTCGCGGGGTGCTTTTCTCGTCGCGACGATAGATTGGGAGCGTAGGTCTCACGTAGGACGCGCAGGCTTTGGCGAGCCGCAACACAAGGGCCAGCCCGGGTTTTAGCTGTGGTGTTCCCGTTGCCCCTTTGGTGTCCTGGAGGCGCCGACAATACGAAATGATGAAATGTTATTACAACTTGTAAATAAAAGCTATTAAAGAAATATTCTCACGCCTAGGCACCAACCTGTGACTCAGCGCTACCGCGCCCGTGTGCGGAGAATTACAGAACGCCAACGAGGAATTTACCGAAGGTCGCAGATGACACGCGAAGTTACGTAAAATGATCACTTTTGATGACGGTACGTGGGTCAAAGAATGAACATACCGCTCGACATAATGCGATAATGAGCGCCACCACGCCGACAAACGTACGCAGATGAGATGGATCTTGACGAAAACGGCAGCGGCGGCCGCGGCGATAGCAAAACAAATGTGAACAAGTTGGACAGGCGCGGAAAACATTTTCCGGCCGCTTTGGCCTTTCCGCCCGCTTGCCGCTTCCCAAGTGTGAACGTAGGCTTAGTCTGCGCGAGAAACGTCTCTTGTTTGCGATTGCGCCCCTACGGAAGGCTGGTAATTACTGTTGCGTTGTTGAATCACAAACCAGCAATTACGGAAGGCTGGTAGTTGCTGTTTCAGTTGTGGAATCCCAAACCAGTAATGTACTCACGTAGGGGTTGATGACAGCAGTGAAATTCCACCGACTCGCAATAGAATGCACGAAACAGACAGCCGACAAGCATGAATGACTGCTGTGCGCAATACAGCGTAAGTAAACTCTTGTTGCAGGCGCTGACAGTTCTCGTCGGAGTTCACGCGTCCTGATAAATTGATTATGTGCACTATGTACTGAACAATACCGGAGTTCATTCCTGCATCACTAGTACACCAATCAGTCGAGATTCTGTGAGGTACAAAGCCGCTTCCTGTTTGCAGCGGCGTAAGTGAAGCAGAAATAAGTTGCACGCACTACTTAAAATGCGTACACATGCCATATCTATGCTGTGCGGTGAAATATTCTGTACAATTCTGAATCTGTTGACGTAAAGGCAAATGACGGCTGCACGCTCGCACACAGCGGAAGACACAGCGGGCCATGCGCTTGCCGCAGGAAATGCAACCCTCTCGTATGAGGGAGCAGGGCGACGAAAGCTTCGAAAAAAAAGCCTTACGCGTTTTTGCGCGTATTTATGTTTTCTAGCGCAAAGACACAGCGAACAAGCTATTGCTATGGGAGTAGGTAGAGCCTGGTCACACGTGCAGTTTCACGCGTATAGCCGTACTGGACTTGTGAAACGCACTTCGCCCCGACGAGGACGACGCCATCTACGCTTAATGGAAATTAACAATTAATGATGTCTTCTGCGATCGCACGGGTCGTCTCAATGATGCGTTTTCGAAGACTGGTCCATTCAGTGGCGCGATGAGAGACCGTTGCTCCAAACGCCCACTGTACCTGTCGTACTTACTGTATTTACTGCAGTAAATACAGTAAGTAAGCTCATGAGCTGTCGTACTTACTGTATTTACTGCAGTAAAAAGTAAAGTAAGCTCATGAGCTTACTTTACTTTTTACTTAATTTCTTCACAAGCACACGCACACGCGAGGGGGTCCCATGTCTTTGATATACATGTATAGAGTGTGCTTAAACTACCAACATTTATTATCGGTCACGTGACGTAGAGGAAAGCAGAAGCTTGCCCCCCCCCCCCCCCCCCCCCCCCGGTCGGGCCGGTGAATCCCTTCCCCCCGAAAAAAATTTCTGGCTACGCCCCTGAAATTCTAAAAGTGTTAAAAAATTTTGAACCGACAAGCAAGCGGAGTTTTGGAAATCGCATTCGCCACTCTGTTCAATGTACTTCCTAACTGCAACTAAAACCTTATCTTGAGGTACTGAATAAAACAAGTCCTCAACGTCGATAGACAAGCCATAATCTCGACTCTCGTTGTGTTTCACATATTCAGCGACTTCTTCAGATTTCCTTACCCGCCGCGGTTGCTCAGTGGCTATGGTGTTGGGCTGCTGAGCACGAGGTCGTGGGATCGAATCCCGGCCACGGCGGCCGCATTTCGATGGGGACGAAATGCGAAAACACCCGTGTACTTAGATTTAGGTGCACGTTAAAGAACCCCAGGTGGTCCAAATTTCCGGAGTCCCCCACTACGGCGTGCCTCATAATGAGAACTCGTTTTGGCACGTAAAACCCCACAATTTTTTTTTTCAGATTTCCTCACGCGGAAAGGATAAACAACCGTGAGTGACTTAAGGCTCTTAAGTAAAAACTGACGAACATTCTTTTGCCAAGCCCCCCCCCCCCCCCCTCGCTCACAATGGTTCTGAAAGGGACATCTACCTTATGTGTTTTGCAGCAAAGAAAACCTACAGACTGTTACCCTTACTATTTCTAATAGCACTAGCAAGAGCATTCAATTCCAAGTCCTTACAAAATTTGATAAACTTAGTCTTAACCCTCACTGCACTTTTCTAAACAGCCACAAAGTTCTTGTCCACTGCCACTTGGGCTTTTTTCATTGCACATGCCTTTCGGCATCACAACAAATCCACCTTCCTTGTCAGCTTCTAGGAGAACCAAACTGTTCTGCCAAACTGAAAGTAATTACGTTAGACCAACTAGCCCAACAGGTGGTCCTTCCGGAACATATCACGATTTCTGCGATCATAGTTTTGTTCTTGTCTGGATCGTCTGTCTTTATATGCGTAAAGCTACTATGTGTGACTGCGCAACATGTTTATTTGTCTTGTTTGACGCATTACATACAGTGACGTTTGCTTAAATACGTAGATTTATTGTATACTTATATATATATTTAAACATCTTGTTCCGAGGCTTTGTGTATAAAAAAAAGTGCATTTTGTTTCCAGTGACACTTTTGTGCCCTTTATCAACTTGTATCTTCGCACTTGTATATTCCATTCTATTTTCGCATTTCTAGTGTACATCTTGCAGAACTCCTGCTCCTTATATGTACTCACTGTTGCGACTATAGTATCGGTGTAATTACAATACATGACCGGTAACAACTTCTCATGCGCAATCTATTGCAACGAAGGACAGCGTCATTAAGGTTTCTCCCTGGCCGTTCCATATGTACAGTCACGAGGAAAAGTTTGTGGACCAAAGTTATGGTATGATGGTATGATAAAACTTTATTACGGTCCCTCGGAACGCGCGTCAGCACGTATCGGGCCGCTCCCACGTCGGTGCAGAAAGGCCGAGCCTCTCTGCTACCACGATTTAATTTTTTTCCTTCGCAGCCTGGGCATTCGGGCTGAAATCAAGAGCACAAGCCTACGTGCGCGTGTTGGACCAATACAACGTATTAAGCCAATTTGGGGCCGCGCAGCTGCGCTTGAATATATTTAAATTTTTTGCTGATGCCATGGCCTCCAATCTTCTGCTCGTGACTGTACAACAAAGTAAACAAGGTTCTTGAATGACAAATGTTTATCAAAATATTTGTGCTAAACTTGATCTTTTCATGGCCTTTACGTTTTTCACACCAGCTGTATGCTTTGCTTTGCTGGTTTGGAACTGATATAGTTCTAAAGTTCGTGTGATATTTTCTTTACTTATTAAATAAACAAAAAAAAACGCGGAAGCATTGATATCAGTTATTTCTGCCACAATTTTTGGGACATACGAATATATTCTTTTTTGAAAAAATACATATTTGGCTTGACAGTGGGTAGCATTCAGTAGTTCGTTTGCAGCATCTAATATTCAATAACATTGGCAATGGCAATGCAGTTATTATTCATGTATTTGTTCCCTTGACAAATTCCATAAGGAGGAGGCCGCGCTGCAACGTGCCCCCCCCCCCCCCCCCCCCCCTCTCCGAACAAAATTTCTGGCTATGCCACTGTGCAGTGAAGCAGGTCTTTGAACACTGACCATCTACAGATGATTTTCTGCATTTACTCCCGTCGCTTCCCAAAAGCTCAGAAAAGGTGTTCGGCTGAAATGTACCAAATTTTCTTTACAAAGCCACTAATTTTCTTTGTTCACGAGAACCTCCCTGATTACCCGCCCAGGTTGCACCGTGGTTGCTCAGTGTTGGGCTGCTGAGAACGAGGTGGCGGGATCGAATCCCGGCCCCGGCGGCCGCATTTCGATGGGGGCGAAATGCGAAAACACCCGTGTACTTAGATTTAGGTGCACGTTAAAGAACCCCGGGTGATCCAAATTTCCGGAGTCCCCCATTGCGGCGTGCCTCATAATCAGATCGTGGTTTTGGCACGTGAAACCCCATAATTTAATTTTTTAGGAACCTCCCTGAGAACACTGTGGTCAATTCGAGCATTTGTTGACATGATTTTACTCTTTGCGGCGTCGGCCATTTCCGTTACGGCGCGGTTTCGCCAAGGTCACCGCCAATGGCACCGAAAGCCACCTAAGGCTTTCGCCTTCGAAAAACGGAAATTCTGTGGCAGTGAACATAACTCGACCAGGCACCTGCACGCAAATGCGCAAATGGACTCGTAAACTGAGGCCAACCGAGATTAAGGGCGTCAATCATGCGACTGCATATCCTGAAACATGCGCCCATCGCCACCATTTAGCGAGCTTACATTATCATTTTAGAATCAGCTTTCGAGAAATAAAGCGAAAAAAAGGCATTTTTGCTTTTTTGATTCGATCGGACAAAAAGTTGGACGAGGAAAAAATGGACGAAAGGGGGGCAGGCCGATCTTTCAAGATTCTGCACCCGCTTTCTCGAAGCGGGGCTGAGCCTCTAAACGCCTATCGATAGCAGCGAAACTGCTGATTCACAGTAGACTAGTTGGCCGCTCGTCTTCTGCGCGCGGCGATTATCAGATCAGCGCCATTCCTGATTCGCGCTCGTCTATGCTCGACGGTGAAAGCTGTTGGCGTGGTCCTTTTTTTTATTGCGATAGCAATTATATGGACACTTCAACCGGATTTCTGCCGTCACCGTCGCCGTTGCCGTCGCCGTGAGGTTCCGTATAGATTCCAAGGGCGATCGTCGCCGCGCGCCGTATGTGCGAGTGAAAGCGCGCGGGGGACGCGCGTTTCACGGAGAGCCAACGCACGGCGGAAAGCAAACGCGATTGTCGCGCGAAAGGCCGTGGGGGTATGGGGAGGAGGGAGGCGGGGCTACGCTGTGCTGCGGCACCAAATGCTTATCTTGCAACCCAGCGCAAGTGGAACTGGCAACGCAATCTCCCACGCGAAAGAAAAAAAAAGCGGGGAGTCAGCGCGGGAGGGAGAGGGGGAGCAGCTTCTACTCTGCCAACAAATACGCTTGCACTGGCTGTGGTGGCCCTCGCCCGCACCGTCTCTTATCTCCACACGGCTCTGACCTTTGTATCCGCTGTGCAATCGCCGCTCATTTCCGTTGAAGCGATAGACCGCACGATTCTTTCCCCGTTGCAGCGGCTGCGCTTGCTGCCAGCGCTTTGACAGCCGTTGTCTGCGGTCATTCAGTGTGATCTATTCATGTTTGCTTGTGCACGATGACACCACGCTTGTCAATTCAGTTAGAAAGCGAATGTGTCCAATTTTTTGCGGCCGATATAACTACTCTACTATCCCTACTCCGGATAGCTCTCTACCAATTTGCTATCGCAATTGATGCTTCGCGTTTTGGGCGAAACTGCGACATTTTTTTTTCTTTTATTGTTAAAACGTGTATTCTGTTATCGTCCAGTACACTTCGTGCGTCATCGCGCTAATTTCGAATCTTAAAGGTCCGTCCGCCACGTGGTGTAAAAGCTGTGAACTAAAGGCGACGTCCGGAATTGCTGGGGTTGTATTATGTGTGGTTCTGTATGAGTGGATGAAAAGCGCCTTCAGGTATAGTCATGCTTGCTTATATTTAGCGAATCACGATACAACACGTAACGCAACTTCTTGTACGCAACACTCTGTATGCGCAGCAATGTCGGTATGCATTCCTCAGCACGCATAAAGCTGACTCTTCCCACACTAGAAATAGTAAGAGTACGTAGACCTTAGTGCTTTGTTTTGTAGCTTTTCTAATTTGTTCTATAATTATTCTGTTTTTATTGCTAGCGTCCTCGCTTACTACTTTTATTGCGATAGCAATTATATGGACACTCCAAGCAGATTACTGCCGTCGTCATCGCCTTCACCGTGAGGTTCTGTATGACGTCCATTGGCGATGAAATCGTCGTCGTGTGCCGTATGCTGTATGTGCGAATGAAAGCGCGCGTGGGACGCGCGCTTTCACGGAGAGCGAACGCACGGCGAAGAGCAAACGCGCGTTTTGCGCCGTGCTCCCTGAAGGTCTGCAGAATTAAGCGTCTCTTTCCTTCTTTACAATCACCATATATATATATATATATATATATATAGAGAGAGAGAGAGAGAGAGAGAGCAAACGCGACTTCTTCCGCCGTGCGAAAGACCGTGGGGGGAGGGAGGGAGGGGAGGCGCCGTTTAGCTGCGGCACCAAATGCGTAGGAGGAGGAGGAGAGAAAGAGAAGGCAGGGATGTTAACCAGAAATGCATCTGGTTGGCTACCCTACTCTGGGGGACGGGAAAGAGCGAATAGAAAGATGAGGTAGAGAGAGGAGGGAGGAGGAAGCACACGGTGAGCTCGCGCACGCACGCGGAGGGCCTGAGCAATTCAAAGGCGTTCACATAGGCCAGTTGTCCTCAAGTAAGACAATAGTGCCTTCACAGCTTTGTGGGCAGACGAGCGATGGGGACGGTCTTCAAGGAGCACCTGCACGGACAACGGTCAATCGTCAAATCGTCGCAATGCGTCCGATAAAGTTGGTCTTTCCAAATGCGTAAATATATATAACGACGTTGCGAGGCGAGAAGGTGGCAAAGACCTTCGATGCTGCTCGACGGGTGTCCTATTCTCATCTGGTCGAAAACCTCCGAGCCGCCCCCAGAGGCACCGGCAACAGTCACCAGCGCCGCGCGCGTACGGGGCGAACGCGTGAAAAGCGCCGACGGCGTCGACAATAGTTGTGCGCGTGGCTGGTGCTGCTGCATGTCCAAGTTGATACAGCTGATAATACTACTACCCTTACTCTGCACACCTTTCTAATAATTTGCTATCGCAATTGATGTTTCGCCTTTCGAGTGAAGCTGCGACATTTTATTGCGATAGCAATTATACGGATACTTCAACCGGATTTCTGCCGTCGGCGTCACCGTCGCCGTTGCCGTCGCCGTTGCCGTGAGGTTCCGTATAGATTCCAAGGGCGATAAAATCATCGCCGCGCGCCATATGCGCGAGTGAAAGCGCGCGGGGGACGCGTGCTATCACGGAGAGCCAACGCACGGCAGAAATCAAACGCGATTGTCGCGTGAAAGGCCGTGGGGGTATGAGGGGGAGGGAGGCGGGACGACGCTGTGCTACGGCACCAAATGCTTATCTTGCAACCCAGCGCAAGGGGAACTGGCAACGCAATTGCATCTCCCACGCGAAAGAAAAAAAGGTGGGGAGGCAGCGCGGGAGGAAGGGCGGGGGCGAGCCGCTTCTACTCTGCCAACAAATACGCTTGCACTGGCTGTGGTGGCGGTTGCCCGCACCGTCTCTTATCTCCACACGGCTCTGACCTTTGTATGCGCTGTGCATTCGCCGCTCAGTTTCCGTTGAAGCGATAGACCGCACGATTCTTCGCCCGCTGCAGCGGCGGCGCTTGCTGCCAGCGCTTTGACAGTCGTTGTCTGCGGTCATTCAGTGTGATCTATTCATGTTTGCTTGTGCGCGATGACACCACGCTTGTCAATTCAGTTAGAAAGCGAATGTGTCCAAGTTTATGCGGCTGATAAAACTACTCTACTATCCCTACTCCGAATAGCTCTCTACCAATTTGTTATCGCAATTGATCCTTCGCCTTTCGGGCGAAACTGCGACATTTTTTTAAATAGTATTTACGTCATCCGCCTGATTAGCTGCCCCTCGCTTGACCACTGCTCTTTGTCAGCCTTTCTATCGTTCTATAGGTTTTCTTTTTGGACTTGCAGATGTAACGTTGGCATCTGTAAAATATTTCCTCCATGTTTGTATATACGTCATTGAATGACGATTCCAATGAATAATTTGCTAGTTGTGTGGTTTCTTCTTGCGTTAGCTTCGCCCAGTTGCTTTGCTGTTTTTCTCAAAATTGAAGCTAGAAATACAGTTCAAAGTCTAAGAAAGGCTTACACTCCATTGACAACGCTCAATATAAGATTTTGAAGAAGGGAATTATAATTGTTTTTTACCTTAAAATTCATTCGACCATGTAATGAGTGAAAGTTTCAATGATCAGGTGACATAGTTGAAGGATGCTGGACACCCACTGTCTTTAATTTGCGCAGTATCTGAATTACCATTTCAAAAGATAGAACGCTTCGACGCAAGAAAATGACCGGAAAAGAAGAGGCTGGTTGGGGGTCCCTACATTCATACACATTCCGACTACGTTAAAAATGGAGCGTCCAAACGTAATGTCCGAGCAGTTTCTTTCGGTGCCAGGCAAACTGTCAAAAATGTCTACCATGACAAACGAAAAAAGGTCTCGCAGTGCATGTCAAAACACAGCACTAGATTCACAAACAGTGCGGCAAACGTCCCGTGTGAAATTACCGTAGGTTGTGGTTGCCAATACATGCGGTAAACAGCAGGTATAGGTGTTTTAATCAGAGAGAAACTATGGGAATGTTCTGCACAGGAAATGCGTAAGTGCGCAAATGCAGATACGGTTCTATTGCGCACGCTATTGCGCGATATCTTTGTCTTTGATAAATTGCACTTGACTGTTTGAATTTTGTAAATTAGTTTGTGTCCATACCTGTTCAGAATGTACTCATCACATGTATATTCAGTTCACTGCTTCTATGTTGCACGTGCACATTCTTTACTGTTACTAGGATCACCCTTAACATCTTGGGCGATCGACTAAGACAAGAACATCACATTGTATGGTGTCCGGGGCATGTTGGTGTCACTGGTAACACAGGGGCAGGCGCTCTTGCTCGCGAGTCTTCAATCCGAGCAAGGAATGACACCCCAATCGGAAATAACAATCAAATACTTGCATGCGATGTCTTAGAACATCAACGTCGTTCTCGCCAAGAACTCGCCGCGCCAAACGCGCAATTAACAGTGGAGGAGAGAGAGAGAGATAAAACTTTATTTTGTCCATGATGGGGTCTGGGGGCGGCGGGGGTTGGGAGACTAACCCCCAGGCCTCCCCTTCCTCAGACGGCGGCCAGCCCTTGTTTTCTGGCGGCGTCTTCGGCCATCCGGACGGCCCAGAGCTGCTCTTCTGGCTTCAAGCTGAGCAGCAAAGTCTCCCACTGCTCGGCCGTAGGTATGATGCGTGTAGTGTTAGTGCGGTGAGTGTTGGTGGGTGTAGCTTTCGGGCATGCCCAGATGATGTGATCGAGGTCAGCGCGGGCCTCGCAGGCTTTGCAGAGTGGGGAGTATGCATCGGGGTAAATTCGGTGATATAGCACGGGGTTTGGGAAAGTTCGCGTCTGAAGTAGTCGCCAAGTGGTGGATTGTGATTTATTCAGTGTTTTGTGTGCTGGTGGGTAGCGTAATCGCTCTCTGCAGTAGTGGAGGAGGATTTCTCTGAATGTGACCATGCGGTCGCGCGCGTGTCCGCGGTGCAGAACTAAGGGCTCATCAGGACCGGAAGACGCAGGAGACGGATGATGCGCCTGGTGTGCGAGAGCTCGGGTGGCATCGTGGGCGGCTTCGTTTCCAGCCAGACCCGAATGACCAGGGGCCCAGATGATCTCTACGTGGCGTTGCCTTGAGGCGGGAGTGTCGGAGAGTATTTTCTGTGCTTGGGGTGCTATGAGTCCTCTTGTGTAGTGGCAAATGGCCGTTTTTGAATCGCTGATGATGTAGTGTGCATTGGTAAGGCATAAGCCAAGGCGATGGCCGTTTCCTCTCCTTCTTCGGGTTGAGTGGTGAGTATTGATACGGCCGCGGCGAGGCGGTACTGCGAGCCCGCGACTACGGCGACCGCCATGGCGTTCTGGTGGGGGTATTCCGCGGTGTCCACGTACGCTACATCTGTGGCGTGGTCGTAGCGCTTTTGTACATGTTTAGCTCTGTCTGCACGTCGCTCCTGATTGTGTTCTGGGTGAATATTACGAGGTATAGGCGATATAACTAACTGAGCGCGAATGTTTGGAGGGACGGGTACTTTTGGTCCGAATTGGGTGGTGTAGGTTATGCCTAGGGTGCGCAGAATGTGTCTGCTCGTGGTGGACGTGGTGGAGTTGGCGAGTCGTTCATATTGGTTATACGGTGAGCTTCAATAAGCTCGTCTATGGTATTGTGAAGGCCGAGGGCATCCAGTTTCTCGTTAGATGTGGAAATTGGAAGCTGTAGGGCTTGCTTATAGGCCCTCTTAATCATGGTGTGGAGTTTGAGCTTGTCAGTCGCATTGAGGTGAAGGTACGGGGCGACGTAGGTGATCCTGCTAAGGGCGTAGGTGGTTACCAGACGAATGAGGTTGTTTTCTTTCATGCCGTGATGTCGATTTGCGATGCGTGCTATGAGGCGAGTGGTTTGGTGTACATGACTATCTAATTGCTTGAGCATCTCCGTGTTTCTGCCGTTTTGTTGGATGCGTAAGCCAAGGATACGGATGCTAGGCACTGTAGGTATGAGTTGCTGATGCACATGGAGTTGTATCTCGGGGGGATGAGGGTCTGGGCGTCGACCTCCGCACGTAGGTTTGTATAGAAGGAGCTCCGATTTCTGTGGGGAGCAACCAAGGCCGCGTGGTTCTACGTATGCAACAACCTCGTTGATGGCTTGCTGCAGCGTGTCTTGGATGTCCCCGTCGCTGCCCCCGGTGACCCACAGGGTGATGTCGTCCGCGTAGAGGCTATACTTGAGGTTGGGGATGCTAGCTAATGCAGGCGGTAATCGGAGCAAGGCCACGTTAAACAGAAAAGGGGACAGAACCGATCCTTGCGGCGTACCTTTGCTGCCAAGGTGAATAATTGGCGACTGCAGCCCTCCGATGGTGATGGTGGCAGTGCGACCTGTCAGGAAATCCTTGACGTAGTTATATGTTCGGTGTCCAACCTGGAGTTGTGCCAGTTGGGTCAGTATGGCCTCATGCGTGACGTTATCGAAAGCCTTAGAGGTCTAGCCCCAAGATGGCTCTGGTGTCCTGCCTCGAGCTTTTATCGCCATCGATAATTTGGTGTTTGAGCTGAATCATGATGTCCTGAGTAGAAAGTTTAGCGCGGAAGCCAACCATAGTATTGGGGAAGAGATCGTTGTCATTCTCACACGCTTACACAAACATATGGATAACAGTGGAGGAGGTTCGGCTATACAGAAAAATCCAGACAAACACCTACTCACGTCTGGGGCGATGGCATGCCATCTGGCCAACCAGATATGCCAGTCAATGCCCCTGGTGTGGGGAGAGGCCATCCTTGCCCCATGTGACATGGGAGTGCCAATCACGACCCCAAAATCCAGTTCACCCCGTTTAGCACAAAATTCCTTTAGGGAGCCTTGGGCAGCCATCCTCGCCCGGACTGACCTGGAGACTCAATTGAGCCTCCTCGACCAGGCACGGCGCGTGGCGGTGGCCACTGGAGTCCTGGACTAAGGACCCACCCTCCAGCCCCCTTAACCCTATTTTTCCTAAATAAAGTTATTTGTCTCTCTCTTACTGTTGCTTAACTTGCTTTTTACTATAGCTCTCATTAATGTTCATTTTTAACAGTGTAAGAGTATATATCTCCCTGTCGCTAGTGTTATTTAACCGAATTTCAATGCACTCGTAATGCGTGTACATGTATGCACATGTATTCATGCCCAGGGAAGTGCATATATACCACGTGTTGCATTAATGAAGCTACTTACGAAAGCTTATTGTTTGTATTGCGGATGTGTGCGATGCTGCTGTTGCTAGGTGGTGGCACCCTGGCTTCGTCAAGCTGTATGCTTACAGCTTTCTTGCCACGGTGTCCTTCAGCACTCTACTTTGTGCATGTTGTAAATAAACTTCATTCGACTTGAAATGGCCAACGATGGCAAGGTTCAGTTTGTCTTTGATGAATTGAGTGCGAACCGGACTTAACTCGCCTGGCACAAAGCCGAAAACAAGCGGTACAGGACTTCTAAAGCAAAGTGATATAACAAACCTAAATATTGACGTTTTCGAGTTTTTAATGTTAACTGTCCTAGTGTTGTCAACAAAGTCGTTCAGTTGGAAGGTCTCTTGCTTACGCATGACCTCGACGTTGTGGTGGTACTCAAGCGTAATTAGGCGAATGTGTATATAACACTGAATTTGTCTCAAATAACTACAAGGTATTTAAAAAAGATCCCGACAGAAGTGGTGGAGGAATGTTGATCTGTACTATATAAACAATCGTTGCAGCCCATGAGGTTACGTGACTTATTGGAGAAGAGGCCATATATTTTGCAAAGTTTACTCTAATAATATCAAGTATGTTTTTGCAGCTATTTATAGGCGTCTGAGCTCTTCTGTCGCTATCTTGTACCACTTAAAAGAATATATGCAGTGTCATGTAGAAGCAGAAGAGTAGTTATGGCCGGTGATTTCAATTTCCCAAACATTGATCGGTGCACTTCTTTAGCCCAATCACTTAATGTCACGAAGAGTGAAATGATGAATCTAGTCTTTATTTTGATTTCATGCAAGTTCTATATGATCCTACAATAATCCAGCACAATTATACATACGTTTTAGATCTTCTTTTTCTCAAGTGGTAACATTGCCACAAGTGCCTCCTGCGGTGCTGCTACCGATATATAGACCACAAGGCAGTTGTAGTGTATGAATGATGTTTTCTTATATCGCCTAAATGATATTAAATGTCTTGCGAATATTCAACGGGCACGTAATTATTCTATTATTAACATGGTTGACTCTCATTACTACGATTTCATAGACAATCCATGCAGCACAAACGATTTGTGGGTTATCTTCAAGAACATTGTTCATGAATGTATTCAGTGTTTCATTCAAAATATATTCAAGAAGTCCCGTAACCGCAATCCTTGGATTAGCAGAGAAGCCTTGCATTTGCAGTTTAGGCTAAATTAGCACCTGAAGAAACGGCCGAAATCGGCTGTCGCTTACATAAATCCAGTTACTGAAGACGTGTCGCAGAAATTGAGATATCAGATCGCACTTCACAAAGAAAGGTATTTTGGTACTCAACTGCCATTTTTGGTTAAAAGGCCGTCTGAGAAATTTGGGAGGGTGATTACTTCAAGTTCTACCTCTACTGATATGTTTTTAATAGATGGCACTGGTGTACGAAATGATAATACAGCGTTTGTTGCCTGGCCTGCCTTATCAATAGTGCTTTAACTACCCACAAAGGTCATCTTCCAGCATTTAGTTTTTATTCACCCCCGATCTCTAACGTTCCTACAGTAGCAAAGAATACGAACGCCATAGCGGGTCACGCTCTCCAGCCCTTTCTAGTGGGTCGATCCCTCCTGCGCTTTCCTCGAAAAACGCCGCTCGGGCTGAGAACTCGGACCTTCAAACAATGGACGGCCCCAACGGCTGGTGTCTAATAAACGCCTTTACAAGTGCTGGAGAGCGCTTCTGCCTACTGCGTAAATCCTGGAGCTTAGATACCGTACCCTACGCTCTACCATGCCGGAAGACGCATCCCAGCAAGTACCACCTACCCCATCCCAGCAAGCGCCTCCTCATCTGTCATGTGCTCTGGTGTGCCTCGCCACAAGGACCCTGCCATCTTCAGCGGCGCGGACGAAACCGATGTGGAGGACTGGCTGACAACGTATGAACGAGTAGGCGCCCACACCAAATGGGACGAACCCGCAAAGCTCAGCAATGTGATCTTCTATCTCGCGGGTGTAGCCAGTCTCTGGGTACAGCAACCATGAGAGCGATTTTCCGACGTGGTCCTTGTTCAAGACTTCTTTGGTGGAGGTGTTTGGTCACCCTGCGGTGCGCAAGCTGTGAGCAGAATCGCGTTTGCGCGAACGCGCACAGCAGCCGGGTGAATCTTTTACCAGCTACATAGAAGATGTTCTGGACTTGCGCAAAAGAGTCAACGCGACGATGTCGGGATCCGACAAATACGAAATGTCATGAAAGGGATCGAAGACAAGTCCATTTCAAAAGCTAGAACGCTTCGACGCAAGAAGACGACCCGAAAAAAGAGGCTGGTTGGGGGTCCTTACATTCATACACATTTCGACTACGTTAAAAATGGAACGTCCAAACGTAATATCCCAGTAGTTTCTTTCGGTGCCAGGCAAACAGCGCCGGAAATCTTCACCCCGCCTTTCGCCGGCCGGTCTGCAACCTTTACCTTGCCCTACACGGCCGTTTGGACGCGTCGGCGTCGTTTTGTATAGGCCCCTTCCCCTGACGTCAGCTGGAAATTGCTGGGCCATTGTGGCCGTCGACCACGTGACGCGATACGCCTAAACAGCCGCCCTACCGGCAGCTACAGTACGCGATGTTGCCTCCTTCCTGCTTCGACGATTCATCCTCCGACATGGTCCACTCCAGTAACTACTCAGTGATTGGGGGCGTGTCTTCCTGTCCGAAGTAGTTGAAGCCATTCTCAAGGAGTGCCACGTCGACCGAGTTCCACATGCTACTTGCGAAAAATCCTCAGTCCGTGTCAGATATCGTTACTCTCGGCCAAAGCTACGAGGAGCTACGAAGGCAGCACTGGTTGACACGTCGCCCTTCATCGCGTAACGAAGACATTGCTGGTTTGACCACCATCTCCGACCAGTCCGCCCCGCTGACAGAAATGAAAGCGTTCGTTCGGGAGGAAGTTGCACGCCAGCTCTCCTTGCTAACCTTTGCTCAGCCACCCCATGTGCAACAGCCCGCAACGAATGTTATGCCCACGCTCCGTCGCGTGATCGAGCAGGAAATCGCCGAGGTCTTGCCAGACCAGCATCAACATCTTCCTGCGGCCGCTCCACTAAGCTACGCTGATGTCATCACGACGCCCCAACAGGTCTCGACGGCTGCACCACTCAGCTACGCTGAAGTCGTCTCGAGGACTCAACCACTCTCTCCGCGTGTGCCTCTCGGTTATGCCAACGTCACGGCTAGGCCCCGACCGCTTCCCGCCATGCCGTCATACCAGCTGCCGCCCTGTACTACGCGACCTCTTACATGGATGGGACCTAACCCAGCGAACCGGTGACGTACTTCCGACAACCGGCCGATATGCTTTGCGTGCGGCCATCCCGGTCACATCGCTCGTTATTGTAATCACGTTCAGCCGCCAAGCGACGCATCAGCCATGACAAGCCAGTTCAACCGTCCATATTCCGATCCCCATTCGGCTATGTCACCGACTCGGCGCCCAATGCCAACTACCCGCCGTTCACCGTGTCCACGCCGTCGCTCAGTGTCGCCCATGCGACCCCGTCCCGTAACTCGCGACGAGGAAAACTAATCGTCGCAGTCCAAAAGGCAAGAGCTGCGGCGCCGTCGAAACGTCAAAGTCCTCAACGCAGTCCTTCAAATGTGATCGAAGTTTTTATTGACAGTGTTCGCGCATCTGCACTCGTGGACACTGGAGCCGCCGTATGTGTTATGGACGCTAAGCTGACGCCCCTTTCTGGACTGTCCCTCCGCACAGCCAGTGCTCAGCATATCCACCCCTTAGCGGCTTGCACTGCTCCTGTTGTTATTGACGACCTTGTGTACGCCATAGAATTCATCATCCTCACCTCAGGTTCTCATGACATTATCGTCGGCTGGGATTTCCTCTCGCGCCACAATGCCGTTATCCATTGCGCACGGGCCGAGATGGAACTCTTGCCGGTGTTAGATTTGCCGCTCACCGACAATACTTCGCTGTTGAGGAAGCTACTTGTTCAACACGACACCCACGTTCCTCCCAATACGTCAACGGTCGTACCCATGTACTGCAGCGGCCTCTCCCACACTGTTGCACCACTGTCTCCATCTGACCGCTTTCTCACCCGGACAGGCCTGCTGCTACCTTTTGCGACAGTGGACATCATACAGGGCTACAGCACCATTTTCGTTTGCAACCCGTTTCCATACTCTGTGATGCTGCTCCGAGGGCATTGTCTCGGCCATGTACAAGCGATCGAAGACGTGCATGTTATAGACCTCCCCGATGACTATTGCTGTGCTATAGTCCCATTGCGCTCACTGCTCTTTCTACATGTGAGGGACCGGCCAGTGATGTGTTCGGTTCTTCTATCGCCGGTGACCTTACGCCAGTCTGCGACATTTTTTCGATGTCGGGCAAACTTCCCTAGGACGGACATCCACTCTTACGCACCGCATAGACACTGGCTCGCAACCGCCATTGCGGCAACGACCGTATTGTGTATCTCCGGCAGAGCGTCGTGTAATCAATGAACTAGTCGACGACATGCTTCGCCACGAGGTGATGCGACCTACCAACAGTCCATGGGCATCTCCTGTTGTCCTCGTTACGAAGAAAGATGGTTCTGTCTGGTTCTGTGTCGACTACCGGCGCCTCAACAAGATCACACACACGGACGTGTATCCTCTCCGTCGCATAGATGACGCCGTTGACAATCTACAGGGCGCAGAATTATTTTAAACTTTAGATATGCGCTCAGGGTACTGGCAAGTACCCATGGCAGGCGCCGATCGGCCAAAGACAGTATTTGTAACACCCGACGGCTTATACGAATTTAACGTAATGCTTTTTGGACTTTTTAATGCGCCTGCAGCTTTTGAGCGCATGATGGACACAGTTCTGCGCGGCTTGAAGTGGCACACATGCTTGTGCTATCTTGACGACGTTGTTCTTGCGCCGGCTTTTTGCGCCGGACAACGCACCTTCAACGCCTACGGTGTGTTTTGACGTGCTTAACAAACGCGGGCCTACAACTAAACCTAAAGAAGTGACGATTATCTGCTGGCAGCTGACAATACTCGCTTACGTCGTATCCAAGGATGGGATACTCCCAGATCCAGCCAAAATTCGAGCAGTCGCCGAATTCCCTAAGCCAACGTCTGTCAAAGAATTACGCAGTTTCATTGGTCTGTGTTCCTACTTCAGACGCTTTACTCGCAATTTCGACGCCATCATCTCACCCCTTACGAAACTGCTGTCACGCAACGGGTCCCTCACTTCGTGGTCGTCCCAGTGCAATGAAGCTTTCACGAAGCTCCGGCATCTACTTACGTCTCCGCAAATTTTGTGCCACTACGACCCGACAGCTCCTATACTGAGGTGCACACAGATGCCAGCGGCGTCGGGCTCTGTGCTTTTCTTGCCCAACGCAAACAAGTGTTTCCTGAATATGTCGTCACTTATGCAAGTCGTACGCTTACGAAAGCTGAGACAAATTACACTGTGACGGAAAAAGAATGCTTGGCCATCATCTGGGCTCTGACTAAGTTCCGGCCTTATTTATATGGTCGTCCATTTGACGTAGTCACGGACCACCATGCACTATGTTGGCTGTCGTCCTTGAAGGACCCGTCGGGCCGTCTTGCTCGATGGGCACTTCGCCTGCAGGACAAAGATGTCCGGGTGCTGTACAGCAGCGGACACCAGCATTCTGACACCGACGCCTTCTCGCGCTATCCCTTGCCTGACAATGCCTGCTCCTCACTTTCTGAGATTATTGTTTCTTCGCTCGGACCTTGACACCATCGCTTCTGAGCAACGCAAGGACCATTGTATTGCCTCCCTTATAGGCTTGCTTTCTAGTTCGTCGGCACAACCAAGCACTCGCCCGTTGCGTCGCCAAGCACGTCATTTTGCCATTCGCGACAACCAGCTGCACCGACGCAATTATAACCCCGACGGGCGCCATTGTATGTTAGTGGTAGCCCGCAGTCTGCGTTCCGAAGTATGCGCAGCTTTCCATGCTGATCCACACTGTGCACACTCCGGAGTTTTCACGACGTACCAGCACCTTCAACAGCGGTATTACTGGCGCGG
Organism: Dermacentor silvarum; assembly: GCF_013339745.2. Classification (NCBI taxonomy): domain Eukaryota; kingdom Metazoa; phylum Arthropoda; class Arachnida; order Ixodida; family Ixodidae; genus Dermacentor; species Dermacentor silvarum. The sequence continues at coordinate 180,858,079 of NC_051158.1, read as the reverse complement.
GATTTACTGCTACGTTGACAAGTTTGTTCGCTCTTATGCCGATTGCCAGCGCCGGAAATCTTCACCCCGCCTTTCGCCAGCCGGTCTACAACCTTTACCTTGCCCTACCCGGCCGTTTGGACGTGTCGGCATCGCTTGTCTGTGGCTAGGGTTCTATGCATTTTTCGTGTCCGTCAACAGATATGCGTGTGATAAAACTCAGCTCCCGAATTTGATGCAATATCGCTTCATTCTATGCAAAAGATTATACGTCTCATGACTTGGATATGTATTTTTAGTAGATTAGTTATCAATAGGCACCATTTCCAAATCAGTAGACTCTCAGGAAGATAATAAGGATTTCTCAAATATTTGCCGATGTGAGACCCACGTCGGCCATGTGTACGCTCGCACCACCCTCACTTTATCGTCGTTCCAATCGCTTGCGTACCCAGTTTCCTACCGCTCTCTCGGCGTGGCGGTCCTGTTGCACGTGTCTAGTTCCCTCCGGCTCCCGGAGATGGCGGTAGTCTTCCACGCGAATATATGCCGCCGATCAAGAACGCCGATCACAAAAAAGGGTGTATGCGTATGTAATCTTCGGAATGACCGCTGTTGCCCTCAAGAGAGATAACATTTGCTGATACCTTTGATCTAAATTTTTTGTCACCTCTATATCGTGTGCCAAACTGCTTCGCTGTCAATCCACCTTCACAGCAGTGGAATGGCGCGTGATGTTTGTTTTTTCTCTTTTTTTTACAGTCTACGTTGGCTGTAGACCGGGATCATTTGGACGCCGCATGCCACCGACGTCCTGCGCGACGAGAGACTGAAGAAGCATCAATGGCTACCAAGGACGGCAGGCGCGCGCATTAGCTAAGCCAGTGGGGGCGAGACGGCGGCAGACGACGGCGGCCCCCGCCCGTGCGCGTCATACGACTGCCTCGCCGACGACAACCCGTCTCACCCATCGGCGTCGCGTTGCCTTATCTGCTCCGTCGAGGCGCGTTGGTGGCGTGGAAACGCGGCGATGGCCCCTCCCTTCACGCAGCACCTGACACGCTAATGCCACAGCAGGTGTTCTGTTTCGCCAGCTCTGCTCTGTAGAGGCGCGCAGGTGACGTGGCGTCACAGCAAATAGGAATATAGCTGCCGTTTGGTTACTAAAGACGCCGGCCTTCTCGCTCAGCGGGCCATTAGTCGCTTTCGCATCAAAATGACAATCGCCTTGATCGAGACTTGTCAAACCAGCGTGAGTTTGCTTCTTTGAACAATGCCCACTCTCAGAGGATTCCAGTTGAGTCTGGAGTCGCCTAGGGATATGTTCTCGGACCGCTTTTGTTTTGTTATATTTATCCATGACATTGTCCGTGATCTTTCTGTCCGTGTTAAGTTGTATGCTTTTGAGTTTGTCCTCTGACAAAGACAGGCGTACTACGACCAAATTAAACTTTAAAAGCAAGACGTTTAGGGATCACTAGGCATCACATAGGCATCACTATCAACTAAGTTTAGCTTCGCATTTATTCCAACATGGGTGTTGAAGCTGCATGCAATATCATCAGAGACGAATTGAGGAGGCATGAGAATAAATTCATAGAGAATAAAAGTAGAAAAAGGTATGCTGATTTATTGAGAACTATTGTGGAAAACAATAAACCTATAGCTATGTAAATATGCAATACGTATATACATGTCTGTTGCTACATAACGTAATATCCTGAGGGCTGCACAGAGCTAATCACTTACAGCGACATCAGCAAAACGTTAGTTTTACCGGAATTCTAGACTGTGTTGATTTTCTTTTTTTATGCAAGGTGGGAAGCTCAGGTGAGAAGGTCAATAATCCGTTTCTGTTTTCGTAGTTCGCAAACTGATACTTTTTAACCATGACTGGGTTAGACATACCTTTATCATGTTGATCTGTCAATTTATTATTCTGGTAATTTGTTGCTGGTAGATCGCGTGGTACGATTTTCTGTTTAGTATCTGGTAGCGTGATAACGCCGACTTATACTCACAAGACGTGTCTGAGCACAGCAAAACTCATCCATCGGCGTCGCGTTGCCTTATCTGCTCCATCGAGGCGCGCAAAGTGAGCACTCAGGAAGTGCCTCTGCGTATCTTGCCTTCGTTTTAATCGCACTGCGTCTTAGCCAGACATCCATATACCAAAAGCCGCGATGCTGCATTGTAATTGGGTGACGTGAATATGCGACTTCCTTAAAAAGTGTTCGGAGTTTTCACTAGTCGGGTCATTGGAAGGTTTAGAATAGCATTTGTCGATTACATAAAATAAACGCACGCACCTTCGCATTACGTTAGAATGCACGTCCCTTCAAGACATTTAGTTTAACGTACGGGAACGTGAACGTGAGGTTAAGATGGATGGAAGGAGGGATAGATGATATGAGCGTCACCTTTGAAAAAGGGTGGTGGGTTGTTGTCCCGGTCTCAGGGTGGTAAACACGACGCAAGGAACGTTTGAGTTAGGAAAAGCCTTTATGGGGCTTGAGCATAAGAAAAATACATATATCAAGAAAGCACGCGTTTCCAACCCAATAGCAAAACCCTAGCATACGACAAACTATATACAAAGCTGGTCAATTGAAAATATTGTCTGAAGTTCTTGCACACGACGTATTATGAAGTTCAAAATATTTACATAAAGTCCATCGACGTGGCCACGTCACGTCGTCGTCGCTGTTTCCGGCGACACGTTGTTGGGCCCGCTGATGTGTCGTAGAGTCAGCGTCGCTGAGTCCCACGTTCGGCCTACGGTTGAGCTGGTCAAGGAGTCAGGAAGGTGGGGTGACCTAGGCGCCTGGATCTCCCGGTCAACTCCGCAAGCCTGCGGATCGTAGCCGCCAGGGATCGGGGAAGCGGCCCGTCAGCCTGTAGCTGCGGCTTCCGGTGGGGCGTTCGCTCAGCTCGCGGGTCGTGGCCGCGGCAGCTGAAGAACACTGTTGTCGCCGCCTCCGCGATGCATACGTCCTGTACCTCCTCCTTCTACCTGCCTTCGTTCCAGAGCGTAGCTGGGCTGCTCTCTTCGTTTACGTGCCCCTTCTCCCATTGGCCACGCAGCTGCGCGTGCACTTTTGCGCTTCTTCTACTTTCATATTGGACCTCTTCGATTATGCAATCCCGGACTGTCCGCAAACCGTCCGCGGCTTCCGGTCTGACTAGCCCTGACAAAAGAGCGCGTCACAGTCACGTGATTCAGCTGTCGGGGACTGTCCGAGATTTCGGTCGAAGGATCGCGACCGGAAGTCACTCTCCTGGCTGCTGTCGTCTGCTCTTTGCTACTCGTAGATAGCCCCCTACCCAGCGTTTTTATTAGCTCGGCCTCCGCAATGGTGCAGTCGCAGAGGCGTACGCGTCGCCGACGCAACCATGAAGCTAGCACAGTGTAATCGTAGCCTGGGCGCGTAGAACGTTTTCGCAAAGCGCAGTTTATTACGTAGATCGCGCTAGCCAGCTCATTGCCTGAGAAATTTAAGTGGAATTCCCACACGGACGTAAGAAAAATCGTGGTGGTGGTGAAATATATTTATTGGCCCCAAAATTGCTGTGGAGAGACTCCGAAATCATGGTCGTGCCACGTCACTGTTCATACAGAAAGCACCCGCCTACATCCTCAAAGCTCGCGAGACCGTCTGCTAATTAAAGGCCCGACGCGTGAGAGAGCGCGTGTACACCGTCTACTAATCCTGCACGTCACAAATCAAATGCTCGAACTTGGTAGCAGAAGGGATCAACATATATGTCAACAGCAATCCGCGAATATCACCCCAGCATGAAATAGCCACATGTAATACATGATTCCTTGCACGTACGCTAGTTTCACTTACCTGAAAAGCAAAATTTACCTGCAATGAGCATGACAGATTTCGTGAAACACAGTAAGAAAAGCAAGCATGTGCGCCTGATCGCTGTGCTTCTTTCTTTAAAAAAAAACGCGAAGACTAAAGCTACAGCAATTAGACGGCTCGTAAAAAAGTTGTGCAACACACAGAACTGTTGTCGACGCCGTCGGCGTTTTGCCCGCGTTCGCACAAAACGCGCGCGGCGTTGGTGACTCTTGCAGAAGCCTCTGGGGGCGGCTCGGAGGTTTTCGACGAGAACAGAACGGGACACTCGTCGAGCAGCGTCGGAAGTCTTTACCACCTTCTCGCCTCGCAACGTTTTTATATAAATAGGCATTTTGTGCCGCAGCTAAACGTCGCCTCCATCCCCCCCCCTCCCCACGGCCTTCCGCGTGTCTGAAGAAGTCGCGTTTGCTCTACATATATGGTGATTGTAAAGGAGGAAAGAGACGCTTAATTCTGCAGCCTTTAAGGGAGCACGGCGCAGAACGCGCGTTTGTTCTCCGCCTTGCGTTCACTCCCCGTGAAAGCACGCGTCCCTCGCGCCCTTTCACTCACACATACAGCGTTCGGCGGCGCGCGGCGAGGCGACGGCGGCGGCGACGCCGACGGCAGAAATCTGCTTTGGAGTGTCCATATAATTGCTATCGCAATAAAACTATCATTGGCCGTATGCTGTATGTGCGAGTGAAAGCGAGCGAGGGACGCGCGCTTTCGCGGCGAGCGAACGCAAGGTGGAGAGCAAACGCGAGTTTCCAGTGGAAGAGGAGCGGTGGGCGAGATGAGCATCGAGGCAGGCTAGACCAACGTTTATAGATGTGAGTATCTATAAACGTTGCCCTAGACTGTGCGTGTGCGTGCCCGCTCTCCCACTGCGGCGCTTGCGCGCAGCCCTGCCGGCCTCTGCCAGCGACTCTCTCTGGCCTCTCGCCCGCCTCTCCCCTATAACAGTGTCGACAACGGCGTTTAGCCGTTCATCACGTGGCCAGAGTTTTGACAGCGGTTGTGTGTAAAGCCCCTATATATAAAAAGTAGCGCCATTCTTAGATCTTGCCGCCACCGCGCTAACCCCGGCGTTTCCTCCTCGCCGCCTCCTGTCGCCCCAGCCTCCTCCGCTCCTCCATTGGCCGAGTCGAGTCCAACTTCTCCACCTGCGCGGACGTGTGTGCTCTTCGCTCCGGCGAGTGCGGCACGAACCGCGTGCTTCCCGACGTCCCCGACGTGCCGTGCATGGCTTGCACGGGACCAAGGACCACGGCCCCCCATCTCCAAGCTTGTGCTTGGCATTCTCTGCTTGTGTGGCGAATCCCAGCCTGCTGGACCCGTATGCGCCCGAGTGTTTTTCTTTTATTTTTCGTTCACGCGTGCCAGGTGTCCCTCATGTGCGGGCGCTTCGTGCGCCACGTGTTTGCGCTTCGCGGGTGCACACCGCGCTTCCATCCTGTGCTGCCCACGTTTTTTTTTTGAGCTTCACGTGAGCGCCAGCCTCCCCCACGTGCGCGTGCTTGTGCAGTGTCTGTGCGGCGAGCGATAGCCCGTCCCTGTGCCCGCAAGTACCCACGCGCCATGGAGAACTTCGTGGCCCCCTCCGCCCGAGCTCCCCGCAAGGGGCACCGACGCTCGGCTAGTGCGACGGCGCCTATACTGCAGTCCTTGGGCCTGGGGCTTCAGCTACGCTACGACGCCCCGGCAAGGGCTGCGGAAATCGTCGACCAGTGGATCGCAAAGCATGCCGCCGACGCTGCGGCTCCTTCGGGAGAGGTCGGAGACGATCTCCCTGTGGTTACACAATCTCCCGCGGCACTGCAGCCCTCGGATACCGTGGAGCCAACCATGGTAGAGCTCCCCGTGACCTCCGATGAGGAGGAAATGGATGAGACAACCGCCCGGAAGCGCGGCCGAGACAGCGAGGATGAGGAGGAACTTCCCAAGCAGTCAAGGGGCCCCGGCGCCCACTCTGACTCAAAGCGGAAGCCTCTGACACCTCCTTCCACCCCTGCTGCTACCGAACCAGTCCCGGCCGCGGCTACCAGTACAGAGGGGCCTGCAGACACAACTGCCGCTGCTTCACCGTGCGGCCAGCCCGCCCTCGCCCACTCCAGTGCAAGCAGTGCGGACGCCTTGGCCACGTAGCAGCCACGTGCAGATGGCCCAACAGCTGCAGGAACTGCAGCCGCACGCACCCGGCTACAGAACCCTGCAGCAGCCAAGCTCGCTGCACCAACTGCGGAGGAAACCACCCTGCCTGTACTCCTGCCTGCCCCAGATGGCAGGAGGAACGCAAGGTGGCCACCATCCTGGCTACCTCCTCAGTGCCACTGTCCAGACATGCAGTCCGGACAATGGTCCGAGAGGGCAACCCTGCGGCTAAACCAGTCAGCACTTACGCCCTAGTTGCTGCTGGCCACCGGAAACCAGCCTCCCAGGCACCCCAGTCTTCCGCGGCCCCCGACGGGCAGCCAACCGCTCTCCCTGCCCAACCAGCAGCCAAGGCGACCCGGCCCCCGGCGACTCCTGCTGCTGACCCCAGGGACGCCATCATTGCCTCCCTGCAGCTCACCCTCCGAGCGGTGGGCGAGCTCCTCCCAGCGGGCAGCCCGCTGAAATCCCTCTGCCTCCAGGCAGGGGGACTGCAGGGAAACAAGGACAATCATGGCTAGAGACCGAGGAAGCAGTCGACGTCCACGGGTGCTGCAGTGGAACGCGAATTCACTGCGGCGGCGGCAGGCGGAGCTGTGCTTACATCTCCTCCAGGAGGAGTACGACGTGCTCGCACTGCAGGAGGTGTACGTGACGGCAGGAACCCTACGCTTACCAGGCTACGTGGAACACCTGAGCACCACTTCCTGCACTCTCGACACATGCACTGAGGCACCCTGCCGGACGGTCGGCCACGACCAGGGAGCGGCCCGATGCGCCGTGTTCGTGCGCACGAGCATCCCCCATGCTGCAGTTCCTGTGGACGACCTGGCCGGGGGCGCGATGGAGTGCTGCGCGGTCACTGTTCGCATAGGCTCGTGCGACACGACCGTGGCCAGCATATACATCCGCCCCCGCCTCGCCTGGGATGCCACCAGCCTCCTGCAGCTGGCAAGCCGCCTGGGGAAAGATTCCCTCCTGTGTGGAGACGTCAATGCCCACCACACAGCCTGGGGAGGACGACGCTGCTGCACCCGTGGCCGTGCCATCGCGGACATCAGCCTTCGCGCAGGCCTGCTGATCCTCAACAGCGGAGAGGCAACCTACGTTCGCCGAGGTGTGCGCACGGCCATAGACCTCAGTCTTGCGACTGAACGCTGTGCGTACACCTGGACAGTCTGCCCTGACACATCGGGGTCCGACCACTTCCCTGTCATCCTCTGCCATGACGGGGGTCGGGCCCCCCGGAGCAGGGTCTGCTCCACGGTGAACTGGGCCCGCTTCAGGAGACACTGCGCCGGCGATCCTGCGGATGGCGATTTCTTCAGCCACATAAAGAACAGTGCCACGGCCGCCACCGTAGTGTCACGAATGCAGCCAGGACGTCCTGTCCCTGACCTTCGGCAGTTGAACCTCTGGGCCGCAAGGAGGAGGGCAGAACGCCGGGCTATACGCACGGCTGACCAGGGAGACTGGACCACCTACCGGAGGCTGGATGCTGTATGCAGACGTCACGCCAACCAGCGCCGTCGGCAGAGCTGGGCGGGAGTCTGCAGCTCCATCTCCTCACGGCACGGACACGGCACCCAGCCAGGCGGTCGTGTCATCGGACTACTCCAGGAGCACCTTGCAACGACTGCTGCTGAGCTGCCACCCCGACGCACGCGTGGCAAGGCGGAGCCCTCCGACACGGCTGCCTGACAGGGGACTGACCAGAAGGGAGAGATCCCTCCTACTACGCCTTCGGATTGGCTGCTGCTGGACAGCCGCCCGAAGCTTCCGCCTGAGAAGAGCAGACTCCCCAGCCTGCTCTATGTGCGGGGCAGACGAAACACTGGAGCACCTCCTATGTTCCTGCCCCGCACTCGACCAACACCGCAACACCATGGTGGCTCAACTCCGCCGCATGGGCCTACCTTCTGGTACCAGCACGGACCTGCTGCATCCAGCCCGCAATCCCAGCCAAGTGTTCAAGGTGGTCCTCGGCTACCTTGCGGACACTATGCTGGCTGACCGGCTGTAGGGACACCCTGCCCGAGACGAGGACGACTGCCCTGTCCCTTCCACCCTTCTCCCACTATTTCCTTCTTTCTCCCCCCCCATTCCCCTCCCCTCAGATGCTGAGCCGTGCTCCCTATAAGGGCTGCAGAAATATGCATCTTTTCCCACCCCGAACCTCTACTACTACTCCATTGGCCAATCCATGTCACGTGGAAGCACGCGTCGCGCTTTTGTATATTTTTTTTCTTTCCAGCGCGCTCCGACTGCCATTGCTGTACGCACAAACGGATCAAACGTGTTAGGGACAAGAACTTCGTTGTGATAGCATGCTGCTGCGCCTTAAGTTGCCGCAACCGACAAGGCGAGGGCAAAAGGCGTTTTTTGTTTACCATCCGGCGTGCGCAAACGCTTGCTGCACACTTGATATTTGCGCCGTCTCGCATCATCGCGTTGCTACTTCCAAAACGGCATTATTAAGACCAGTTACTGACTGACGAAGCAAAATCGCGCCTCAAAAACTTCTCCGCAGTGCGCGATCGAAGTTTTCCTCGGATTTCCTGTGGTAGCGCGTTAGCTGTCGTCTGTCCCGGCAGGCCCGACGCAGGCGGCGCCACTGTCGATATCGCGCCTCGATCGCGCTTATCGCGCCGAGCGCGATTGTGGAACAGAGGAGGAGGTAAGTGGATGGCGCTACTTTTATATATCTCCTGCTGGCCTGCCCGGCGTACCTCCGAGAGCAGCGGGGCCCACTCCTGCAGGAGTTCCGCCGCCTGGGCCTCCCCTCTGGCAAGGAGGAAGATCTCCTCTTCCCCGGCCGACACCACCTTTCTGCACTTCGAGGCGTCGTGGAGTTCCTTGACTCGCCAGGGCTCTCCGCACGCCTCTAAGGACATTTCTACAAGCGGGAAGGCCTCACGGCCTCCCACCCCACCCCGGGCCTGACCGGCCTGGCACAACACCCCTGCAGACTCTGCAGCACACCAAGGCCTTCCATCTCGGCCTGATACGTGCCGCCTATGCCTGCCGGTTTTGCTTCGCCCAGCCATGGCGACTCCACTCTATCCCTTCTTTCGCTCCCACTTACCCCTCCCCGTTGGCGCTGAGCCGTGCTCCCTCAAGGGCTGCAGAAGATAGCGTCAACCTTTCCCTTTCCCTCAAGAACCACTTATCATATATATATAGGGGCTTTAGTTGTATGCGGTCACACAAACAACGCGCACAACTGTTGTCGACGGCGGCGGCGTTTTGCCCGCGTTCACACCGAACGCGCGCGGCGTTGGTGACGTGTTTATGAAGAACGTGCCAACTTTTGCCGTACACCCTATGGCGGTGTACCGTAGCGACCATAAGGCCATGGTCCCTGTGGTCACTAAATAAATTAAAACCACCGGATCATATATATTTCTGATTCTTTATTAGTTAAAATAACCAATTACGTCATCACATCCTAATAGTCATAATTGGAAATGCATAATTCCCACCATAGTACAGCTTCGCTGTTCTTCCATCTCCACGCCAGTGGAAGGGCTGACAGTTTTTATTCGGACCCTCTTCTTCTCTAACGTCTTTTATCTTTATTTCTGCCACGGACTTTCTTGTTCTCTTGTTATCTTCTATTTTTTCTTCTCCCTTCTTTCTTCCTTTATTGGCTCATGGCAGTTGTGCCGACTTTAGAAGTTACGCGCCGTCAGGTGCATTGTGGCATACGTATCCAAGCTAAGACAATCCAGGAGGAACGTTCTTGTCAATGTGGACGCGCCCTGTTAGGCCTACGAACGCTAGATTTACTGAAAGTTCCCGGAAATTTGATGTGCTCTGAACTCATAAATTAAGCGAAGCTCATTTTCATACCTGGCGATCAACGAGAGCGACAGCGTAGCCTTCACGTCAATTCACACTGAAGTGGGAGCCATGAGTGCGACCATGTTAGACCACGCTATTAGCGTACGTAATGCGCTTACGTTTGGTTATACGCCATTTAAAACCCTCTAATGTCTCCAGTGCGGCTGAGTCCATTCTTTCCACAACACGACGGTATTCACAAAGCATTGCGATCACCACCTGCATGAGCTAACTGAACCAATTGAAAGCTAATCTTTTGTTGGTTACTCCAGTTGCATCTTTTGGAACATGTAAAGGTGACACATTTCATACACCCTATGAGTTTACAGCTTGCGGAAAAGTTTCAGTGTTGAAGACATTTTGAAAAAATGGTACTAACAAATTTTGATGCATTTAAAATCGGTGCTTAATACTTATGATACGTCTATAGTAATATTTTGTCCCCTTTAGATATATGAATAGATATCACTTAAGATAATTGTCATGTTGTTATACGTTACTGTTTTACAGAGTACAATTTCTTTTTTTTTCCATTTTGTAACGTTTAACACTTTCTCTAAGAACAATCATGGCTTACACAAAATATCCGCAACCTATATCCACTAGTTTCTAAAATTGTTTTTTAATGCACTAAATCTCGCCAAACTCGGCCCAGTGGATGTCATGTAAAAGGATTTTTCCATTCCCCTGTTTTGAGATAAGAGCTCCTAAGCTAACCTTCTTGCTTGAGTAGCTCCGCAGCTCAAAAATAGTTGCAACTTCCACCAGAAATGCGGGGATTGCAAACTTACATGGAATAAACCTAATACAAGGAGTTGAAACGAGGACAACGTATACTCGTATGTACTTAAAGAGGGCCGCACAAATATTACGGTAAATTCTAATCGCGTTATAATTTACCCTGGCATAAGTAAAAATGTACATTCTAAAATTATAATATGACGGAAACTTGAAAATAGTGACGTTGGACGAGAATTAAAGTTGGACAAGAATGAATATGTACTGAGTACGCTGGGCGAGCATTCATAAGTCATAATCAATAACTCGACAATGCTCACGAAAAGTAAGGAATGTGATAAACTTCGCTGATCAGCAGATTTGAAAAGTGTCTGAAATTGAGTTGAGGGTAACAACGAATGTAAAAAAAGGGATTTGCACCAAGTTAAGATATGAAAACTAAGCAACATATAGGGGAAAAGTAATTTTTGTTTAAGCGTTTGAATTAATATTGGGACAGGGGCTATAGGAGGAAACGGAAAGTAAAAAAACACATAATTACTCCTGTGTCTGCTATAGTAAAATATTAGTACAAAGTGACAGAAAAAGTAATGTTGCGTAGCTTAGAACCAGCAGGAAGAATACAGTAAGTAGGATAGAATCTGGTTGTGTTCGCGCTAAAAGGAGTGAATACACGATGAGCGGTCGGAACACAATAGCACCAAATAAGCTGCAAGAATAATAACGACCGCGGAAATAAGTGCTGCTTCATAAAAGAGAAACCGTGCTCGAATGCGAAGTATCGAAATCGATAGCCATGTTTTGCGTTGCCCTGAAGGCATCTCAGAAAGCTGGTGGGATGAGGAACAGCGCCAGCGTCATCGTACCTCGGTTGTGCACGAAATGAGATTGAAGGAAAGCCGTGGGCATTTGTCAGCGCACAACGAAAGCATTACATATATTTACCTTGAAGTTCAGTGTCTTTGCCGCTGAGACCTTTGTATGATGCACGGAGTGGTATAGACACAGCTGCTCAACAGCAACGTCCATTTGCGTGCGAGCAGCGCTCATGACCGCAGCGGCATCCAATGCGATGCCGTTACGCCGACAGATCCGATCGAGCGGAGCGCGACGGGGCTTCGTCGCTTTTGCAGCCGAATGCAGTGCGCCTCTCTGGCGACATTCTAATGCTCCACGGGCGGGCCGCGCATGGCCTTCGATGGTGTGACAGCACGACAGCGCCAAAGCAAAGGCCCAAACGCTCCTCAAGCGTACGCATATTTGCTAAAGCAATAAAACGAACGAGACAATGCGCTCTGACGCTCGTCGCGTGGTTTGATGAGATGACTGATATGTTTTTGTCTCTCTGTTCTCTTTCTGTGCTTCACTGAGCACTGTAATTGGTACGTAATGATTTATAAAAGCCACAAAAAAGTGTCTTCGGATGAGGATATATGTACACTAGTAAAAGTCGAAAGCCTTCAGAGCCTTTGAAAACGTTGAGAAAGTTTAAAGCAGTCGTAGAGAAACTTTGGTAAACCAACACGAAAATATAACGGAGAAAAAAACATCATTACCAGCCACATATATATCAGTCTATAAAGTCGTTCCATTTTCATATTTTCAGCGTTTCCTTGCAGACGACTGTTGACGTTCGGTCGGAGCAAGGAGTGAGCCTGAAGAAGACAAATACCGCAACGCAGAAAGCAATCTGCTTGAATGTTAGCTTTCCTCCACTCAGGCCCCGTTTAGCCGAACTGAGCGTGTGCCGCAGGAGCGGCCCCTTTGACCTTACCGGGTGGGGAGCACGAAAGCGGAACAAAAAATAAGCGAGTAGAGGATAGCTTCATTTAATTGAACTCCTTCTGGACAGGCAACATCTTTCAGTGCCCGTACCTACTTGGATGTCATGCGGTGAGCTGAACAAATCATGCCCTCGAGGCGACTTCCGCTCGACTGGAGTGGCAGCCTGTACTTCTTGCGCTTGGTGACGTTTGGTAGAAATGTCCGCAAAAGTATGAACATTTGTGGAATACCGCGTTACCGGAAATTTGTGTGGCAGCAACAACGCCGGTAGAGACATCTCGTAGCACTTAGTCTAACCAGAAAACACGCCAAGCCATTGCTGCAGTGACTTACATATTCTATATAACCGATGGTGTAAAGCATTCATAGCCGCATCAGCACGAGCAGTACCTTTATTATTTTTTCCAACGATAACACTGATGCGGCAGAAACTTTTGGCCATTGCGTTGTAGATAAACGGATCGTCACACGATGTCACTGCAATACTGACGCTCACGGCACCGATCACCCGGCCATCTTTCAACGGTAACATGTTTGCGGGAAAGCTCAACTTTAATTTTTAAACTCATCCACGTTGGTCTTATATATATATATATATATATATATATATATATATATTGTAAAGAAGAGAGACACAAATACACGGCACCCGTTCCTGGGCCGGCTGTTCTATTCTCTCTTTCGTCATCGTCTTCCCCTCGTTCGCCCCCTGGCGCCCGGTGTACGAGCGCCCGAGCCCAAGTGCATGTTTTAATCTTCACACTCGGCCACGCTGCAAGTTTCCGTCATGGCTTGCAAACACGCCACTTAAAATGAAGGTAACCTGTTGAGTCGTCGTTGGTGAGCCGTCCAGGCTGCAACCAGCTTCTCTGGCGGGCGGCACTGGCAGTTTCGCGCTGGTCGCAGGTCTTGCCGACGATTATCCTGCCGCTCATCATTGGAACTTGCCGCCGAAGTTGAGGATATTCCCTCCAAGGATGTTCCGCTGACCACTATGGGTGGTGCGACCACGACCAGTCCTCCCCGCCTCTTCTCAGGCCTTCGAGGACAATCACAATATATATATATATATATATATATATATATATATATATATATAAAGGGTGTTTCAGCGAACACTTTCAAAATTTATTTAAGGTTGCCTGTGGAAGATAGCCCAATTCTAGATAATGAGCTGGTCTACTCGAAGAGGCGGACATTAATTGCAAAAAAAATTGAAATGCATAATCGACTAATCAACAAAAATTCACTAATTAGCTTTTTAACTAATTACCTGATGGCCGACATTGCAATTTACAAATTGTAGCCGTGGAATTCACAACGCGGATGCATTTGGAATTAATTCTCGGGATGACAGCAGTTTCGAGATATCAATTCCCAAACTTTGCGGAGAAATGCACTGGCGTTCCAGTTAATTTTGTGCTTCAATGCGTAAAGCGACGTTTTGTTAAGAAACTAACTGGAACGCCAATGCATTTCTCCGCAAAGTTCGGGAATTAATATCTCGAAACTGGTGTCATCGCGAGAATTCATTCCAAGTGGATCCGCCTTGCGAACTCCATGGCTACATTTTGTAAATTACAATATGGGCCATCAGGTAATTAGTTAGAAACTTAATTAGTGAATTTTTGGTAATTATTCGATTATGGATATCAATTTATTGTTCAAGTAATGTCCGCCTGTTCGAGTACACCAGCTTATGAACAAAAATTGTGCTATCTGCCACAGGCCTTTTTTTGTACTTATTTTTTCTCTCTCTCTCCTGTCGAATCCCTTTACCCCTCCCCCAGTACAGGGTAGCCAACCGGAGATAAAGTCTGGTTAACCTTCCTGTCTTTCCTTTACCTTTTTTCTCTCTCTCTGCCACAGGCAACCTTTAAGAATTTTTAAAAGTGTTCGCTGAAACACCCTGTATATATTCATACGAAGCAAGTAGAAGCGCAGGCGCACGTAGCCTGTACTTCTTTCCATTTATGAAAGCAATCCATGGTCTTGAAAGTGCTAAATTAAAAAAGTTGTCGCAGTTTCACCTGAAAGGCGAAGCATCAATTGCGATAGCAAATTTGTAGAGAGCTATACGGAGTAATGATAGTAGGTTTATCAGCTGTATAAACTTGGACATGCAGCAGCACCGGAAACACGCAGATCTGTTGTCGACGCCGTCGGCGTTTTGCCCGCGTTCGCACAAAATGCGTGCGGCATTGGTGACTGTTGCCGGAGCCTCTGATATAAATAGGCACTTGGTGCCGCAGCTAAACGTCGCCTCCCTTCCCCCCCACGGCCTTTCACGCGTCGGAAGAAGGCGCGTTTGCTCTACATATAGGTGATTGTAAAGGAGGAAAGAGACGCCTACTTCTGCACCCCTTAAGGGAGCACGGCGCAGAACGCGCGTTTGTTCTCCGCCGTGCGTTCAGTCCCCGTGAAAGCGCGCGTCCCTTGCGCCCTTTCACTCGCACATACAGCGTTCGGCGGCGCGCGGCGACGATTTCATCTCTATTGACGTCATGCGGAACCTCACGGCGACGGCGACGGCGACGCCGACGGCAGAAATCTACTTTGGAGTGTCCATATAATTGCTATCGCAATAAAATATTCTTCAAGACACGTTCAATGTAATTGTAATAAACACCACTTCTATACCCTAAAGAAAAGAAAGAAAATGTACAAGTACTTTGCTTATATAGCCCATCTTTCAGTCACTACAATTCCCCCGATATTGCTTCATATTTATAGCAATTACCTTAAAGAGCCGTAAAGTTTACAAACACAAGGCAGCTCGACCAAACAATGTGATCTTACACAGAGTGCACTGACCAATTAATTGTACAGGCCTTTCGAAAGATAAATGCCGCAATAAAGGAACTATATTGCTTAGTGGTATTCGAGGAAAATGATGTCGACCGTTGGATTTAGTGGGACATAACCATACGCGGCCACTGCGTGATCTGATGAAGACGACGTCCCTTGGTTTATGTTGGCTGGCTTTAAGTATCCTTCATTTTTCTTCCTACTGCCGTCCGCTTCATGGTCAATCCCCCGCAGTGGGTTGTGCTATTTCCATAGGCACCAAACCAAACCAAACCAAGGCTTCCTTGTAAAGTGTCAACATGGAATACGACCCTTGTAAATACACCCTGTAACTAGTTCCCCTACTGTGCTTCCACGCAAGATTTTTATGTTGGAGGTGTGGGGTACCTCTTCTGACGACGGAGCTTCGCAGAGGACGCCACCTCGAGTGTGCCGCCACGCCAGGTGAAAAGTTACCGTTAGCTACGCATGCGACCACGTGCTGGCGGTGACATGTCTCAAAAAATGTGGTTGATCCCTCTTATATAGGAATCAGTATAGAACACGAAAGTGAAACGTGTCTTCACAGAAGTAGTGTAATGTTTATTGCACATTGATATATAATGTCTATTGGTGTTTTGTGGCTAAAGCGCCCTTAGGCGTTGATGCACCCACGCTGACGCCTGGTGGCACGTCTCCTCCATCACGACTACCAACGTCGATGACCATGAGCAACCGTCGTGCATATGGAAGCTGCACTACGCTGCACACGCTAGCACAACGCGAAAGACGAAGCACGTAACTGACACACTAATACAACGCGCAAGACAAAGCACGTAACTGAATCGTCACCGAGTCAAATCAGCGCGTACAGCGCGTCGTAATTGCAGCCTCCGCGATCAACTTCAGAAACATTTTCAGAGCTAATTGCGGAGGCCACGCTCCGCTGTGCTGAGTACGGTGAACGCCACCTAGGTGGCGTTGGTAGTGCTTCTTGATGACAGCGTCCCTTCGAATGCTGGCATCGAGGCGTCGTAGTGCTGAGACCACCGAAGCGTTCACTGTCGGTGCGCGTTAGTGTCATAATGCTGTACTTCTCTTTTCTGCTCGTAGGCGGCGGCACCGCCCCGAGCAAGAGCGCGGGTACACGGAGGAGTGTTAGATATATAAGGCGCGTCTGTGTAGCTCTCTGCAAATGCGTTTGTGGCGCAATGGGTTAAACGCTCGGCGATCTATCGTCGCGGACCGAGAGGTCGTGGGTTCGGTTTCCAAATTTTGCATGTTTGTGGAACTTTTTCTTCTGGTTTCTTTCTTTGTATTATGTTCGTGTACATTGTAAGCTGACGTATTTCCGTGACGGAAATACGTCAGTGAAGTCTTGGTGGACCCCGGCATAAAACACTTTCGTGTTAAAACGGACATGACGACCTGTGTCGTCGTGTCTTTCTTTTTTTTGTAGTAGTTCCGTCTGGTGGCGCCAGGGTCATCGCCAGCTACGCATGCGACCACCACCTAGTTCGCATGCGCAGCTGGCGGTGACCCTGGCGCCACCAGACGGAACTACTACAAAAAAAAAAGAAAGACACGACGACACAGGTCGTCATGTCCGTTTTTGTGGTAGTTCCGTCTGCGCCATACAATCAGCAGGTCATATTTTACCTCGGCGGAACTCCTCGCTTCTGCTTTCCGACCCACGATTACGGTCACACCGCCTGAGACACGTTCAAGTCCCAGCAGCTCCACGACCTTTACGGCAACCGGTTTGGTCGACAGCTAGCCGCCAAGAAACAACTGCTGGTACGTACCCGGACGTCAACTAAGCCTTACATTTCGTACACATAGGACGTGCTGGCCTTCTGTCTACAAGTTGACGAGAAGATGTCAGAGGTTGACAAGCTGACTCACAGTTTGAAGGACATCGTGGACGACGCGTTCAATGTGGTCGTCTTTACCAACGTGAAGACCGTTGATAATGAGATCAACGAATGCCGTCGACTAGAGCAAGCAAAAAGTCGGCGCATCGCGCCTGAATTCGAGCGTTTCCGAACACCACTGCAACGTCGTTCTGCGAGGCAACTCCTTGTAAACCATCCTCATCAGGCGACGTGACGCGGAACGTCCGCCGAGATTTCGAGGCGGCATATCCCGCTTGTTATAAACCCACGCAATCCGATACCTCAACGTCGGCTGTTTCGTTGATCGAGGCATTTGTTTGCCAGGAGTTTGGGACCCTTGGCGTCTTCTCTACTGTCTGCAGCATGGACACTCCTGCATGGGCAATCGCTGACGGTGAGGCGGCCACTGTCATGGGGATGTGCACAGCTCGGGTTACCGTAGCTGGTAACCACGCGGTTGGCATTCTTACAGCCCTGGCGCTGTGCGCTCACGACGTCATGCTGGGACATGATTTTATTTCTGGCAATTCCCCTCTAATGGGTCGTTTCAGCGTTGTACTCCGCCTTTAACTGTCTCGCCCCTCCAAGCCATCCTAAAACCTGGATGTATGTTAAATTGTCGTGTTCGCTAGTTGTTCGAGATGACTATTACTACGTGACACTTCTTACTGACGCCATGCTCAAACACGATGTTGCTGCACCCTACACGGCCCCTAGCATCATGGCTAACAGAACCTGCTTTACACTGGTACATTTCGGATTCACCAAGCAGATACATCCGTAGGGGATTTCCATGGCACACCTTTTACAGTGAAGCTGTTTATGGTTAGGTTTCCGTGGAATTTTCACGTATCTAAGCAAAAACTAAGGTCCCGAATTCGATGCAAAATCGCTTCATTCTATGCACTTTGAGTAGAAGAGTTATCTATAGGCACCATTTTCAAGATGAAGTTCTACTTATCTTCACTTTACTTCTGTCGTCGTAACGGGGAGGCCATGTATAGTCCGGACTCCCGAGGAGCAACGCGCCTATGAAGAACAGATGCCTCTTCAAAATTATATGTCATGTCTGTGTCGTGTGCTAAACAGCTTCGCTAGTCATACACCTTCACAGAGTGGAATGGCTCAAGGTTTCTCAAAGATTTGTCGCTGTGCGACAGGCGTAGAAAACGTCTACGCTCGCACCACCCTCTCTTTGTCTTCGTTCAAAGCACGTGCGCGCCTTGTTTCCTTTCCTTCCACTCGCCCATACTGGCGGGTACGTCGCACGTCTCTACTTTCCACCGGGCAGCGGGCACGTCGAAACGTCAAGCGTGTCTAGTTTTCTCCGGCTTCTCGGGACGGCAGTAGTCGTCCACGCGAATGTGTATTAAAAAAAAAAAACAGAAAGACAAGTTGCCGTTCTCCATCTTGAATTTCACTTCACTTCTGTCGTCGTAACGGGGAGGCCATGTATAGTCCGGACTCCCGAGGAGCAACGCGCCTATGAAGAACAGATGCCTCTTCAAAATTTTATGTCATGTCTGTGTCGTGTGCTAAACGGCTTCGTTGGTCATACACTTTCATGGAGTGGAATGGCTCCTGATTCATAGGCAAGCTTCCTCAAATGCCCGAAGTAGGCAAAAAATTCCACCAGCTTCTCCTATGGGAACCCTGAGTAGTATGCGAAGCAGCCATGGGGTCGACTCGAGTTCCCATTAGTTTTCAGATCGGCCTGTCGCCGCTGCCGTTTCGTGCCAGCGGCTCGAGCCCTCTTCGCGGCGCTGTCCACGGCGCTGACACTGGCGTTGACGCTGGCGTTGACGCTGGCGCTGTCCGTGGCACTCATCGCTTCGTCGCGGGAGGAGAATAAGAGGACGAAATGAATGATGATGAGTGGGCGAAGCACCGGGGGATCATTCGGGCAAAACGCCGGAAGCGTTCTCCGCAAACCGGAAGCTGGCTTCCGGAACCGGAAATGGAACCGGAAGCGGAACCGGAAGTGGAAACGGAAGCGGAACCGGAAGCCGGCTTCCGGTTCCGGCTTCCGGAGCTTGGCGTACATATACTATACATATACATACAAGAAGAGGAGGGGGAGGAGGATGCGCATGCGCAGTGCGGGTGTGGACGCCGCACTGCGGACTGAGGGAGGGACGTAGCCCCGACCATAAGCTGCTTCGCATCTAATAACGCTAATTTCATAAAAAAAACCACTCAAGCACTTCGTACAGATGGTTAACCAGCGAAGCTGAAATGTGCGGCCCCGGTGTTTAGCAGTGGGTTAATCCCGACGCTGTATTTAAGCGTTTCTCAATTATTGGTTACATGTTTGTGTTTCTAATGGAACGCAAGCGCCAATGGCGGGCGGATGCGGCTAACCAGGACGCTGAGCTAACTCGAGATATCGAACGCATGCGACAACGGCGAGTCGAGGAAGCGGCCTTGCGGGCAGAGCAGCGTCAACGTGGCAATTCCGGGAACGCGTTCACCGGGGCCAACGCCCGCTCTAGCGACTTGGCGCGCGTGCTTGGGTACGACGCAGAGAACGCCGTCACTGACGGCGCTGCCAATGGCGCGCGCGCTTGGGTGCGACGTAGAGAACGACGTAACTGACGGCGCAGCCAATGGAGACCTTTATCGAAACATGTGGCGATCAGTTTTTCGTTTCACCTAGCCATATACAGCTTTCGCTGTAAAAGGGCGTATCGTGGCGCTTTTGTGTGAAGTATCGAAACCTCAACAACATTGCGAAGACGCTTACTCTTTACCACGAATTGATGAGGCCCTTGAATGTCTGTATGGTGCCGCTTACTTCTTTTCTATAGACCTTCGGTCTGGGTAGGGGCAGATTACTGAGGTCCCCATGATTTAATTAACGGCTTTTGAAACTCCTAATAGGATTTCCCGTTCAAAGTAATGCCTTTCAGTCTGTGTAATTCCCCAGCCACATTCGAACGAATGATGGGCTCCCCGCTTCATGGGTTCAAATGGTACACATGCTTTTGTTGAGGTAACGTAATTTTGTTTGCGCCAGCGTTTGATACACACCTCGAATGCCTCTCAGCGATTCTTGGCGTGTTCCGCTGTGCCGGACTTCAGCTGAATTCATCAAAGTGCCGTTTTTGCCGCCGCCGCATTACAATCCTTGGCCATATAGAATACGAAACCGGCGTACAACTGGAACAACAGAAATTCGAAGGCTTCTCTTTGCCCAAGTCTGCTAAATATATCCGCTGCTTTAAGGGGCGCTGCTCCTATTTTTGGCTCCTTGTGAAGAATTTTGCAGCGCGTCATGCTTTCACTGTAGCCTTCACTTCCGCTTTCCTCCTAGCGATCTCTTCGCTATCGACTTCTTTCATTCTCCGTTGGGCTCTGCATTCGCTCGGTTACGCCGGTTACGCTTGTTACCCTGCGGCCGACTGTTACTCCGCGTTCTGAATCTCTCGATTGCGTCTTTTGCGTGAGCCAGTTGCTTAATATTGCCGATGAACAGCGTCAGTGCCTCGATTCCTCTCCCAGCGACGCCTCTGTGTGCATGTTTACCGTGAATGATATCAACTTGTTCTGGTGTTACGTTTACCCTGACGGTCCTGATCTACGGGTTGTACCATCACACCTGCGTTACACAGTTCTTCGTGAGCTTCACGATGACCCAACTGCTGGCCAGAGTAGTGCTTCTTGCACAAGGGACCGCGTCAATTGCCGCTTTTATTGACCTGGCCTAGAGCGCTCAAATGGGCGTTATGTCAGCTCCTGCGAGTACTGTCGATACCAAAAGAAACCATCTATGCTTCTTGCATCGGTTTCCTCAGGCCATCTACACCTCCGCCCCCCCCCCCCCCCCCCCTTTGGGCTGATCTTCCGCGACGGCTTGGACCTCCTCAGAACCTTTCATACACCTGCATCTGGAAACATGGGAGTTACTGCCATTATTATTACGCGAAATGCTACGCAATGACACGAGGGTGCTGGCAACCAACTGTGCTACAGACGTGGTGGACTTTCTCCTCCGTGACATAAGGTACGGCTTGGGTCAATTGTTGTTTGAGCGAGGCCGTACCTTCCAGTTTAAGGTCATTGACGATATGCTGCGCTGCTGCTCCACACAGCACGACATCACTTCATGATCACTAAATATATTGATGAATGGTATCACTACATGATACCATTTTCAGACCAACGGAATCACCGACTACTTGAATCAGGCATTAAAGGGCATGATTTCAAAGTACGTATTAGCTGACTACTGTGACTGGAACTTGAGCACTGCATGGGCTCGGGGCTTACCCGAAAGCCCGAGCCCGGCCCGGCCCGCGGGCTGGGTCGGGCCAGGTAGGGCAGTTTTTTCACGGGCTCGGGCCAGGCTCGGGCACGGCATGTGGTTTTTGACCCGGACCCGGGCCGGGCTCGGGTATTTTGACGCTGGCCCGGGCCGGGCTCGGACATTCTAGTGGTGTGCATGTAACGTGCAGCGAGTTATCCTCGCGCGTCTCGAATCTGAAAAATATGTTGCCCCGGCGCAGTTGGAAGCTAGCAGTGCAACTCCTGTGTACTTGCCTTTTCTTCTTCCGTCGTATTTTGCCCTGTTTGAACAGAATGTAAAATTCTGCAAAGACCGAAGTCGCTTCAAACCAAAGGACGCCCTTGTATTGCTTACCTAAATCAATGTAATTAATGCTTTCACCGCGGTGCAAGCGCGTTCGCCACTTCCAGATCCTTCAAAGGCGAATTGGTGAAATGATGACTGGTAAGGTAATTCGTCACGCGGCTGAAATATGGCACGCATGTTCTCAACCGGCCGCCTTACAGCAGCACATTACGCTGCACCATGGAGGAACGAGAAGCTTTCTTTCTCCATTTACTCCATCCATGCGCTGCGCTCAAGACCGGTCATAGCTGTGGTTCGGCTAGAGTGTACTAGATTACGGTTGAGGTGGGACGACTGGCTGGGGCGGCGCATGCTTTGCAGTGAGGCGCCCGACGTGGAAAAATACTGTGGCGGCGCTGCGATCGAAGTGTATTGGGCCGCATCAAGAACGCGCCGTTGGAAACTGCTGGCGATACTGCTCTACAGGGTCATTCCTACTATTTTGCGCGCTGGCATTGGCGTTGAGACCGCTCAAATGGTGTTCATAATTGCATATGACATATTAAGCCTTAAGAATAAATTCTTTTCATTCTTTTCTTTATTTTATTTCTTAATGCCGCTCGGTGGTCTTCTTCGGTCTCGGACCGGGTTCTGGCCGGTTTCGAGTCGGGCCGGGCCGGGCTCGGGCCTAAGGTAAAGGGGTGGCGGGCCGGGCCGGGCGGGTAACGCAAATTATTTCCGGGCCCGGGCCGGGCCGTGTCTCGCCATAAAGCTTTCGGAGGGGCTCGGGCGGGCAACCCAACGTAAAAACGGGCCCGGGCGGGGCCCATGCTGAAAAAATTGGCCCGTGCAGTGCTCTAATTGGAACCGTGCACTGCCATACGTGATATTCGCATCTAAATGCTCCTACGACGAAACTGCCTGATACTCTCCCTTTTGCCTTTTGTTCGCACGTGAACCAAATTTTCAGTTGGAGACATTTCTTTCTTTCGCTGCAAGTTCTGCTATTGAATACGCACGCGACACCATTGCCTGGGCTGATTACTCGCGGCAGATAGCCCGTAGTAGACTTGCTGCTTCCCACGACAATCAGAAGCGCCTTTACGAATATCGACACCGTGACCAACGTTTTGCCCCGGGTGCCCTCGTGCTTCTGCCCCCCCCCCCCTCCCCCTTTCGTGTGGGACTTCCTGAAAAGATCCTTCCTCGCTAAACGGGCTGCCAGTGAGTAATGTCACGTACGCGGTTGTGTCTGCCGTTCCCACTACATCGTTTGTCCTGTAGTCCAGCGACGTCGCCCCCGTTTGCACGCCATCTCCGGAGCGCCGCGTCGGCGCTTTCGACGCTGGTGGTCCTACTCAATACTACTTGAATAAGCTGATGTCCTACCTTGAATTTAGTGGGACATATTTAGTGGGACGGGAAGCCCGTGAGCCTCCGCCCTTTCGTGAGCCCTCTGGACGGCCCGGAACTGGGTCTAGTGGTCGTCACTTCGCACAGCGTCCTCCCAGTCTTCTTTACTCAACACGGTGCCGCTTAACGCAGAGCGTTGCCAGAGCATGTGCGCTAGCGAGCCGTACGACTCGCCACAATCCGGACATTGTGAATCTACCTCTGGGGAATAAAGGCTCAGTATGCCTCTCGAGGGGAACGACTCTGAAGTAATTTTATTCCAGGAAGCACCCAATATATATGGAGTGGGACCTAACCTTAGCCATGCTGCTAAAACAAACAATATGAAAAAAAAACACAGTGCAAGACACGATTATAAATTTTATGGTGTTCAGTCGTCAGACTTCTAAAGACCGAACACAGTGAGCATTATAACCATGTCTTGCACCTTTATTATATTTTTTCTTTGTTTAGTATGGTTAGCGCACAGAACATACATGCACACAAGCAATATACACGCTGAGCGTGCAGGAATGCTTTGAAACTACTCAAAATCGTAAGACAAGCAATCGTAAGCCAGAGAAGCTATCAGCAAACCGATCTTAAAATTTGAAAGTCGCATTGTAAAGTTAAACTGCCGGAATGCTTACGCAGGAATTACCGTTTTTCTTTATATGAAAGTCGACATGTCTCCATAGCGCGAAAGACGAGGATAGAAGAAAGAACACTAGACAGGCGCTGACTTCACCTAAGCTTCGCCAGAACTATATACTTGAGACATGAGCAAGAAGTAATAAAAAAAAGCAAAGCTTGCACTAGGCCACGCAAAGCTCGAGACACGGCGAAGCTGGCCGATCGATTGCGTCATAACCTTAGAGACACCTGGCATAACCAAGCTCCACTCAGGCATAGCCAAGGCCGAACCTAGCTGCTACCAAGTTGAACCTAGATACAACCAAGTTGAACCTCGACATAGCCAAGTTCAACCTAGCTACTACTAGGAGGCGCAATCGATCAGCCATCTTCGATGTGTCTCGAGCTTTGCGTGGCCTAGTGCAAGCTTTGCCTCCTCATTATGACGACAAAAGAGAAGTGAAATTGCACGATGGGATGATTAGTGGCCACGCAGCCAACACGGTATTGTGCCCGGCTATACTTAAACACTTTTACCCGGCATTCTCCGGGGCCTGCCCACACTGGGTCCATCCGTTCGCGGCCTCCTTCCACATGGTGTGGGCCTGCCCCTCAAACCCGGCGGTCCCGCCACACCCCTTCCCATTCCCCCTTACCCGAGAAAGCTGGGAAGCTGCCCTGCTCAGCTGCTTGACCCTGGAGGATCAACACGCCCTAGTGGCCCGAGCGCGTGCTGCAGCAGAAGCCACACACCAGACTAGGGACCCCTCCTAGAAGTTGGGGACGGCCCTTAAGGCCGTCCCCAACTCTCTTCTGTCATCATTCAATAAAGTTTTTCACCACCGCCGCCCACCAGCTGTGGTAGACGACGACGACGAACGCGGTAGCAGTGGCCCGAGCGCGTGCCGAACACAAGTACGAGCGCTAACCGAGGGGCGCCAACGAGCCCGCTGCGGAAGAAGACGACGACGACGCTCGAGACGACGCTGATGATGATAGTTTCGCGAAACGCGCACTTTTAACGGCTGGCTTAAACAGCTTCGCTGTTAAAACTTTTGCATAATGTCACACATCTCATGAACCCCTATCCCATCACAGCCAGATACTTGATTTCGTTTTAGGTGAGGGCAATGGACTGCATGCTGATGCAAAGGTCACCCAGCCGCTGTATCTTATCAGCCTATATGATTTCAAGGGTAAGGTGTTCCCAGTGTTTGGAGTTCTGTGAACATTCTAATGCTCTTTCAATCGCTGATTTAAACATCTGCCCGTTTTTCCAACATACTCCTTTCCGCAAGTTAGGGGAATCATTCATGGTGTAGAAAAACTGCGTTAAAAATATACGGACAGAAGCAAGAACACAGGACAGGATAAACCACACCCAGTGCCCCTTCTACACACCGCTTCCTTTGTATAGTAGTGCATATGTTTGGTCGGGTGGCATGAGCATTCCCACGCCTGCGGAGCACGCTAATTCTTCTGTAGCAGAAAAATAGCGTAGCTTGCACTGGAGGCGCAATGATGAAGAGACAGCGGAGCTGATGGGAACCTAGCTAGTCCTGGCTTTTGGCCTAGGCTTAGCACTACCAAGCCATCCCTAGCATTTTCCGGAATTTATTGATTATTGATCGATTATTCAATAACTATTGATTGACTATTGATTGACTATCGCAAGGTATTGGCCTCATATTTGCACTAGGCTAAACACTACCAAGTCATCCTCAGAATTTTCCGGAATTTATTGATTACTTATCAATTATCGATTGGCTGTTGATTGGCTATCGATGAATGACTAAGCTTGAGTAGTCCCAAGCGTGCTTAGGTAGACTTAGCCTAGACTCAGCTTCCCTAGTGCACAGGGGTATGTGGCATTGCGCGTGGACCCTTTCTGCACTAAGGCCGCCCACATTGTTTGTGGACGGCTAACGGACTAAGGGCCGGCTTATACCCCTGACACACGGGCAAAAGTAAAGTCCTTTGCAGGAAACCTCTTTTGTTACTCCGAAGGACCCTTTGCAGAAAGTAGTTGCGCCGGTGACACACAGGAGCACACTAGCTACTTTAGGTGGTTCCTCAAAAGAACGCCGCAAAAAAGAAAAACAAAAAAGCGTTGCTTGTTAAAGCAGCAAGAGGGGAAACATTTACTAGAAGCTGCGCATGTAGATTACGTTTAGGGATTATAGAATCTAAAAACACTCTTTCCAATTTTTGATGGCTTATAATGCACATATTGGGAATTGAACATGGCGGCGCTAGTGATGTGGTGCGGGCGTTTTAGAGCATAGCTAAAGTAAATCTTCAGTGTTCAACAAATCGTATTACCGCTAAAATGAAAACATTTTTCAAGGTAAAAAAATACTTAAGGAGCACCGTAGTTATTTAACAGGTTTTCTTCTACTGATGAGTTGTGCCCGCTGTGTGCGAGACTGCACCTTTCCGCTCGAAAAGTAGAGGCCCGATCTTCTTTCCCGCAAAGGAACTTTGCCGGGAGGGAGATACCACTACTTCGTGTGTCACAGGGCTTGAACGCCTTTCCGGTAGATGTCCACTTACCTGAAGGACTTTCGAATGCCCGTGTGTCAGGGGTATTAAACGGCTCCGCTGTTAAAACAACTTGAACATCTATTTTATCGCCTACCTTCATCAAGCTGTGCGATATCTATCGCAAGTACCGGAGTCGCCTGTTGTCATGGCAGTGCAGCCTGCTGTTGCTTTGTTATGTTTCTCTATGCTTTGTCCCCCAGCTTGATTTCCTTTAATATCTTTTCTGCTACTGAAACAAACAAAAGCTCGGGGTACCCAGTGCATGTCAGGCGCGAGGCCTGCGCAAGAAGAGTTGGCGTTAAAGAGTAGCAGCAAGACTTATTTAAGGCATTTGTGAAGCAAAGATTTACAATGCCTCGTTTAACCAGCTTGGAATTGGCCAACAGATCAGACAAAGGTGGCTTTCTCCCTCGGTGATCATACATCCAGCACAGGTGGTCTCTAGAGATACAAATCTTAAAACCTTAACCAGGCATCTGCCGGTAGTTCATGCGTCGGGACAAGTGGCGACAAACACTCGTTGAATTGGCAAAGTACATATGAAACGGCAGGATCAAAACCTTGACCTTCACAAGCAAAAAGTAACAAAAAAAGTAAGCCACAAACCGGAAAACATTTACAACCACTGTGTTATCAAGGTGGTTAGCAAGAATTTGGTCATGGTAAACGTTTTTAAAACTGCGCGAAAAAACGAGGACACACAACAGAAACAACAGTCAACAGTCGCTCTTAAAGCGACTGTTGACTGTCTTAAGGGGCTTTAGTCGCTCTACCCTAGCCGCACAGACACTGCTCGTGGGCCGCCATTCCAGAACGATTTCAAAATTCTCGTGCCACTCCTGTCGAACTCTCGAAAACGATTAATCGAACAGGCCTGAACGATTAAGTCGATTAAACGAAAGGTGAACATCGACGAAGATTAATCGTTTTGCCGGATACTTTTAATCAATTAATCGATTATTTGTTCATGGATATTACCAACCCTAATGTATCGCAGCGCCGCCACAGTATTTTTACACGTCGGGCGCCTCATTGCCTCATTTCAAAGCATGCACCGCCCCAGCCGCTCGTCCCACTCAAGCGTATTCTAGTACACTATAGCCGAAGCGCAGCCACGACCGGTCGTGAGCGCAGTGCATGATTGGAGTAAAATCGAGAAAGAAAGCTACACGTTCGTCCATGGTGCAGCGTAATGCGCTGCTGCTAGGCGACCGGTTGAGAACATGCGTGCAATCAGAGCCATATTTTAGCTGCATGCCGAATTATCTTATCTTACCAGGCATCGTTTAACCAATTGGCCTTTGAAGAATCAGCAAGTCGCGAACGCGCTTGCACCGCGCTGAATGCATTAATTACATTAATTTAGGTAAGGAATACAATGACATCCTTTGGTTTGAGGCACCTTCAGGCTTTCTGGACTTTTACATTCCGTTCAAACATCGCAAAATACGAAAGAAGAAGAAAAGGGAAGTAAACAGGAGTACACTGCTAGCTTCCAGCTGCACCGGGGCAACAGGTTTTTCAGAGTCGAGACGCGCGAGGATAACTGGCTGCAAGTTACATGCACACCACCAGAAAGTCCGAGCCCGGCCCGGGCCCACGTCAAAATACCAGAGCCCGGCCCGGGCCCGGGTCAAAAAGCACATGCCGTGCCCGAGCCCGGCCCGAGCCCGTGAAAGAACTGCCCTACCCGGCCCGGCCCGGCCCGTGGGGGCTTTCGGGTAAGTCCGAGCCCGTGCAGTGCTCTAATGACGCGGCGGCTCTTTGGCAAGGTAAAAGCGGTGGCATGCCTTGACAATGACGTCAATGGTGGAAACATTGTTGAAGATCAACAAGTGGAACGGGTCGTCCGCGATCCCTTTGAGAACGTGGCCTACTTTGTCAGCCTCGTCCGTGTTCTCCTCGACATTCCGGCAAAGAGCGAGCACGTCTTGTATGTACGATACATACGATTCAGTGGAAGACTATATATACTCGGGTAGCGAGCTCGTTTCTTGCAGCCAGCTGCCGACCGGTCTGATCTACAAGGAAGTCACGGAGCTTGTCCTTGAAATCATCCCAGCTAGATCTCGTCCTCGTTTGTCTGGAACCAGACAGGAGGTGTTCCATCCAAGTAGAATAGTACATTCGCTAGCATTATGGTAGGGTCCCAGCGGTTGTTTTGGCTAACACGCTCATACATGGTGATCTGGTCCTCAACGTCGACATTTCCTGCCGCAATAATAAATTGCGTGAACAGGCAACGTGGCAATGCGGAAACAGGCATTTATGTATCGACTACGCCTTAGTCTCAGAAACGGTCTTCGAACGACTGAGCAAAGGATCATAGAAGAACTTTGAAAAGATAGCCTGGGTAGCGATCATAAACGTTTAATCTTTAAAAAATATGGGATATCGACTTACACAAAGCATGAACCAATAGCATCAGAATTTCTACAAATGAATGAAAAGCAAGTAAGAGAGATCGCAAAAAAATAGAAGAAAATTTAGAGGACGCCTAAGCTTCGCCTTTAAGAGTGGAACACGATGGCGTTATCGGGCCCCGTTCGCATCGCATTTTTCTTTGAGTAGGCTTCACTGCAACACAGAACGTGGAAAAGGCAGAATACAAAGACCAAACTTACACAAATCCCCTAAACTCGGCTTCACTTTTAAACAGAAATGGATTGCTGGGAAGACGTTTTTCCAGGGGAAATATAAGTCGTCCTAAGGCGTGGTGGCCCTAGGACTTTTTGATTATTTTATTAATTGTTTGCTATTGCCCCGACGCGCGCGCGTGTCCAAAACGCATTAGGCAGGCCAAGTAGCAATTTTACCTGCCGAGGATGCGAGCGCCATCTGGGTAAGATTTTCGCAAGGAGCCTACCCGAGCGGCGAGCGCGCCGCTGTTGGTATGGTAGAAATGCTGGCCAAAAAGGTTTGTGTTTGAGTTTTCTCGTAGCAGAATGATGTTTTCTCTTACATTGAAATAACAATCCGACGTCACCATGTCTGTAAATTGTAGTTAAGTCGTACTTACTCTTTTTCTGACAAATTTCACTGTGAGAAATGCAATTTTTGTTCACTAATGCGTTGCGCCACGTGGACGGCCTGCGCGGTTGGGGTAGTTCGGGATGATTTTCTCCGCCAGGGACGCCGACATCCACGCCGACGCCTAATTTTCTGCGACACGGGACCCTTAAGGCTATAGTGTTAAAATGACGGAGTTTCTCACAACACTCTGGAAATATAAGGAATAGCTAGTAAACGTTATGTGGCCGGAGATAAGACAGGCATGAGAAAAAAAATTGGATTGGAAAGAGGAAACCACGTAAGTGGCGGAACAAGGGTCTAAACCAAGCTATAGAAGAGCGCAACAGGGTTCTAGGTATCACCGAGAAGTCAAAAAGTAGGAATTACACGAAGGAGGTGTGCTCCTTAGATGGAACAAATACCCAGAAAATAAAAGCTGGCGAGTGAGCTAATGCATGAGAAATTTAAATGCGTAAGTGAACGTTAAGCGCATAACATTCGCAAAAGAGACAAACGCACCCCAAAAAGACCCTGGAACCATGTAAGAGCACTCGCGATATCGCAGCTCCAACTAAAAAATTCGGAAATGGCTATAAGGCTTGAATACGGTAAAATCTTCAAAGAAGACGATGCGCTGTGGTACGTCAGAGAGGCTATTAGGGATAAATTCAGCACGAAAGAAAGCGTAATTCAGACTCCAACAGCTCCAGCAACATTTTACGCCTGGGTGACCGAAATGTTGCATAGAAAACGTTTACAGGGAAAAAGTAGACGGAAATGTCCCTAATATAGCACGGCCGCAGGACCCGATGAAATCCCAATAAAGCTAATCAAAAACTTCGGTCCAAGGAACAAGGCACTGCGGACTAACGCAAGTGATCACAACGAAGAGAATTCGGTTGGATGGTGGGAAAGCAAGATGAACCTCATCTACAGAAGCAGAGGTGATAAGGATAAGACGAACTCGTACACGCCAGTACAGTAACGTCGTTGATATTTAATATGACAATGCAAGCCATAAAATTAGAACTGTCGAAGTAGTGGCTGGAGAAAAGTCGTGAGACATTGCACTCTGTGAAGGTGAATGAACAGCGTAGCTGTTCAGCACACGGCAAGGACATGTGTTGCAATCTGCGTGTCGCAATCTGCATGTGTCAGCAATCTGCATATGTCATGTTAGCAATCTGCAGCAATGTACATGTGTCATGACACAGAATTTTGAACAAAGGTACGAACACATTTATTGTCTTGATCGGTGGTCATCGTGAGGAAATGTACGCACACACATTTATTGTCTTGATCGATGGTCATTATTTGTCTTGATCGGTGGAAAATTGGTGTTGGCGGCCTGCGGCGCTGATTGCACTCTCGCATCTGTTCTCGCCGCCGCTCTTCATATAGGCGCGTTGATCCTCGGGAGTCCGGACTCTATGTACGCGGCCTACCCTTTACAACGACAGAAGAAAAGGGAAATTCAAAATGGAGAACAGCAACTTGTCTTTCTGATGATGATGATGATGATGATTTATTGGCATCCCCTTTGAAACGGGGCGGCGACAAATAGTCACCTAGCCTGCTTGATTTAATCAGGTATACTATACATGTTCTTTATCTTGCATTTTTGTATACCTATCATTATTTTTCTTTTTCAAAAATTTACCTTGTACCGCTGCCTATGATTTTAAGAGATCAGGTCGCATCCATCTGGATGCGACCTGATCTCTTCTGGTTTGCTTATATAGCGCTACCACGAGAGAGCGGAAGGAAAGGAAACTAGATACGCAAGCGCTTGGAACGCCGGCAAAGAGAGGGCGGTGCATACGTAGACATGGCCGAGGTGGGTCGCACGGTGGTAAATCGGTGAGAAACCTTTATTATCTACGTGGCTGTCTACTGAGCTTGAAAATGGTACCTATTTATATCTAATTTGCTCAAAATGCGTATCCGAGGGACGCCGACGAGACAGCTGTGGAAGAAGACGAGTACGCACGCGCGAGCAGGGGCACGAGCTCGTTCGCGCAGGACGTCAGGATTTGCTCACTCACACGGAAAACCCACGGAACCCTAGCCATGAACAGCTTCGCTGTAAAAACGATGTACTGGGAGAACTATAGAATGAGGACAGACCGGGCAGACGCTTAGAGGATATGCTTGTACCAATTCGATGCATAGAGATTTTATAGCTCAGAATATACCATTATACAGGTAGATAGCATTTCTAGATATTATGGCAGCCTACGACATTGTAAACAGGGAATTGCTATGGGATATATTCTCAAGCACCAAGGCATAAATGACGATTTCATGGAGCTGCTGAGGGAACTCATACAGAGAGAGACAACTGAGTACAAATTGTATGGGAAGGCGGAAAAATGTAATGAAGGGGTGTAAATTCACCAAGGACTGAAGCAAGAATGTCATCTAGATATCTCCGTTGTTGTTCACGCTTTATGTTAAGGGCATAGAAAGACGGATCAGCGGGTGCAGTGTATTGTGTACAGTAGAGCACTGCACGGGCCGATGTTTTCAGCCCGGGCCCGGCCCGGGCCCGATTTTACGTCGGGCTACCCGCCCGAGCCCAACCAAATGTTTTGTGGCTAAACCCGGGCCCGGAAGTAATTCACGTTGCCCGCCCGGCCCGGCCCGCGACCCCTTTACCTTAGGCCCGAGCCCGGCCCGAGCCCGGCCCGAGCCCGGCACGAAACCGGCCCGAGACCGAAAAAGACCACCGAGTGGCAATAAAAACATAAAATAAAGAAGCGAATGAAAGGAATCTATTCTTAAGGCATAAATACATGTCATATGCAATTATGAACACCATTTGAGCGGTCTGAACGCAAATACCAGCGCGCGAAGTAGTACGAATGACCCTGCCGAGCAGTATCGCCAGCAGTTTCCAACGGCGCGCCTTTGATGCGGCCCAATCCAATTCTATCGCAACGCGCGCACAGTATTTTTTTCCACGTCGGGCGCCTCACTGCAAAGCATGCCCTGCCCCAGCCGCTCGTCCCACAAAACCGTATTCTAGTACACTCTAGCCGAAGCGCAGCCATGACCACTGATATCCACGCCACGACAGGTCCTGAGTGCAGCACATGGATGGAGTAAATGGAGAAAGAACGCTTCTCGTTCTTCCACGGTGCAGCGTAATGAGCTGCTAGGCGGCCGGTTGAGAACATGCGTGTAATCATAGATGGACGCAGTGCCACATTTCAGCCTCGTGACAAATTATCTTACCAGTAATCGTTTAACAATTCGCTTTGAAGAATCAGCAACACCGCGCTGAAAGCATTAATTACATTCATTTAGGTAAGGAAAACGATGGCATCCTTTGGTTTGAGACAATTTCGGTCTTTCTGGACTTTTACATTCTGTTCAAACAGGGCAAAATACGACGGAAGAAGATAATGGAAGTACACAGGAGTAGCGCTGCTAGCTTCCAGATGCGCCGCGGCAACAGGTTTTTCCGAGTCGAGACGCGCGAGGATAACTCGCTGCACGTTACATACACACCCCCAGAAAGTCCTAGCCCGGCCCGGGCCCGCGTCAAACTACCCGTGCCCGGCCCGGGCCCGGGTAAAAAAACCCATGCCGTGCCCGAGCCCGTGAAAAAACGGTCCTACCCGGCCCGGCCCGGCCCACGGGCCGGGCCGGGCCCGGGCATTCGGGTAAGCCCGAGCCCGTGCAGTGCTGTAGTGTACAGTGTACCAACAGTGCCTCCTTATAAAGGCAGCGTGATGGTTCTTTTTTTCTTGCTATAGCAATGCTGGCTCTCCCATAATCTAGACTTCTAGAGTAGATAAAAGCATGAAATGGCTACCGGCAAAGCAGATTGGTTAGAGATGATATTAGCCACATTCTTAAAATCGGTGTGGTGCATGTTCGCAAGGGCACACCCCACCCCAGCACACCACACCACACAACCATCTGCGGCGCGCCGGATGATGCCGGCCTAATGATGATGACGATGATGATGATCTATGGCCTTTCACTTTGTAACGTTAGTGTAAACTGTTACCCTGGTCTGAATAGATAAATAAACGTACTCACGCAGCGTGGCACCATCTTTCTAAGGAGGCGACGCAAAACCGGCGCCGCGGACCTCACAGACCGCTGGTGTTGAAAAGAGCACAGGCAACCCTGTCTCAACGCCAAAAAGATGACAACCAAGTGTATGGTGCCCTGTATCAGCCTTTTGAAGGTCGTTATTAGAAATAAGAAATATTAACTTCAGAGTACTAGAAGTCACAGCTTGAGTGACATTGTGAATAAACATTAGGAAGAACTCGGAAGCAATATTTTTTGTAACTTGTTTGGGCAGTAACTAGCGTATGCAATAGATTCTTGTAGAGAGGGTTGGGGGCCAGAGACCGCATTTTCATTACTTTTGATTGGTTGCCCTGATAATCTCGTTTTGTTCTCGCAGTGATGCCCGGATGTTCTCGTTTGAGTGCCCGGGTAACAGCTCTGGCTTTTGGCTCAAGTTCACTTGAAGGTCAAAAGCATTTCATGTTTTTTTTTCATGCTTTTACCGTTGCTGACATTGCCCTTCGAAGATAACTACCGTATTATAAATCAGGTGCATGCCTGCTTCGACACGCGACTGCATGATGCATGCCATAACAGCGTCAGTATCATGTCTCTTGGATGAAGTATGTCCGGCCAGAGATTTTACACGTCCGTACCTCGTACTCAAGCTTCTTTGCCGATTTTTAGTCACCGGTGTCTTCAATTGCCTATTGTCACAGGCAATTGGAGATCACAGGGAGAGCCCCGCGTCCTGCTGTGGATATAAATATGGGCTGATGATGGTTATAGTCACAGGCGACACACGGTGACGTAGATGACACCTGGGAAGTTCACGAGCGCTTAATGCAGTGCGGCCCAGTTTGACCCCAATATATTCACATATAAATTTACAGTTCACGTGCTATCTTTGGTATGTCGGCTGTGCAGACGTACCTTTTGGTGAGGATCATTTCCGCAGCGACGTAGGAGTGCGGAATGCACGGCCCTCAGAAACCTGGCGTACAGGCAGCCAACATTTAGGACAAACATGTCACGTCAGAAAACAAGCGGCCACGCGACAAACAATGTTCGCTGATTTGCGCTACATGGCGAAAAAAAAAAAAAAAGACCCACACGCTGCCAACCGTTCGGCGCGTCGATATCAATGTGAACAGAAAATTTAAAAGCATTTTAATAGGTACGCAACCGACAAACACTCAGTTTTTGGTGATACCTATTATTTTCCAATATCAAAACACGCTTTCAGTCTCTAATACATTTATCACTGTCTCCATATAACGTTTATTGCGATCGTTCGTTGCAAGCCGACAACGAAAAAAAAGAACAACCAAGTGCTGCTACATGTAAAGCCCGGCAATAGTGTTGCCGCTGCCAGCAGTTATCTTGATTGAAAGTAGTAATTATTATAGTGGTTTCGCTGTTCAAATAAATGAATAAAAATAAACCAAAATTTCACCTTACTTGTTTCAAATGGGAGGTGGCGTCTGCGGCACTGCAATAAAATGAAGTGGAAGTTGGAGGCTTCTTAGCAGAGGATTTGTCCCGCTGTCGGAGTAGTTCAATAATCTTTGTGATACTGTGCCCGACATCGGTCTGGGAATATGTTTTTAGTTCTCATTTTAGCCGAATCATGCGCAGTTTCCCTCAAATACGAAATTGGTACCAGCAGTCTGCGCTCAACGCACCTGTGTTTGTAAAACTTTGGAGAGTCGCTGTGCTAACATTGCCCTTCGAAAACTAGTACAGTATAATAAATCAGGTAAATGCCTGCTTCGAGACGCGACTGCATAATTTCTGATTTCCTGTTGTCTAAATAGGGCTCGAGCGGCCTTCCTAACATGAACGCGTCTCTTCTTGCGAGAAGGCAAGATACCCCTTCGGTGGAAGCTGTAGCCGATCCCTTGGTCCACCTATCGCCAAGTTCAATATTGTTTCTATTTCTGGTACTGCGTACAACTATAGTTGCAACAATTCAAGATGACGCCGCCATTCCCGAAAACGTGATAATAGGCGCCACACCACGCGCGTCATATGGGGGTAATTATGAACTTGTATCGTAGTGCTAGTTGTCCGCTGAATCAGACCAACCGAAATGAAAAGCCTGACAATGGAAGGAATTGTGCGCGTGAATTGGCTCGTGTTCGGCGGCACGCGTTGGACACTTTCCACGGTGGTGTTCGCCCATAGAAAATAGAGTTTTATCGTGTCCGGTATTCGGGTAAACGCAGGCGGAGTGGGCGTGTTACTGGAGGACCGGAGGTGTGTGTAAACGAGAGCGTCCTGCATGGTACAGCCACCTGGTGAGCAGAGCTCAGTCAGACAAACACTCCTAATATTGCAGTAACTAAATCTATTTGACTTTGCTGCTGGTGTAAATTTTTGGCTGCAACACAATTACGCCACTGCCGAAAATTTACACCAGCAGCGAAGTATATTGCACTCGGTTATTTCAATATTAGTTCTTAGTCTTGTTGATATCTGCACCACCAAGTGGCTGCACCATGTAGGACGCTCACATTTACGCCCCCGCCCCTGCGGTATATATAACGCCCAGTCCGCCGGCGTTTACCTGAATATCGGATATGATAAATCTCTTTAATAACTGGCTAGACGGCCGGCGTCAACTTTTCTAACGCCGTGTGTCCGGCGATCGCCAACGCACACAGTTCATGGCTTAGACGTCGATACCTCGCTCTATGTATATCAGGGTTGATATGACGCAGTATTCTCCCGTATAATGGCAAAAGATCAAAAAAGGAGATAGAGATAAAGAAACGCTTTGTTTGATTTCATTTCCCCTATACCTTGAACGCCAATGTAAAACATAATTTTTTTCAAACACGTGGTTTTATTGAACTTTATTTCATTTTAACGACATTTCATAATTTTTTGCGACCCTGAAAATACATTTAGAAGAACTAGAATGGTGCGTTACCCATTATGATGTGTACTGCATCGGCTTTGGAGACACTCAGGACATAATGACCGAGAAACTATGGTCGAATGATGAAGGTAATTTTTTGAAGAGCCCTTTGCAACATTTAGACGGCGCTAACGGAGTTTTGATTTCATCAAAGCATTTCCGAAACTGGCCGATAAGAGCATGAAGAAAGTGAGACAACATTAAACATGCAGTTCCACTCAACGTGAAAGCCGGGCAAATGCGGAGCAGTGATTCGCCGGTGTTTCCATTGTGTTCGATCTTGTGTTGAGCTATTCTTTTAACGATGTTGGCATTAGCTTGCCTGTGCTGGTGAGCAACTTGAGCTTCTCGGGCCCGCACCGCTTGACCAGCCCTGCGTCAGCGCAGTCTTGCGCGGGCGAGCGCCCGCTGTCGCTCCAAGCGTGCTTGCTGCTGGTCGTCCATGGCGGGAAAGAGCGTCCCTGAGCGCGGGAACGGCTAAAGTCCCTTAGGGGCTTTAGGAACGGCTCTCTTTCAGCGCCACCTAGCGGAATCCTTCCACTTGCAAGGCTGTGGCGCCCTCTCTTGAATAGTTCTCGTATCAGCTTGGCGCTTTCGATCGAGTTTTCAATAATTTGGGTTAATGAATGCGTTAATTCATAATGAAATGAGATTCTACGCTGGAATGATTCGCGGCAACGCAGCCAGCTGTGGAAGCAGACGACGACGACGAACGCGGGAGCAGTGGCACGAGCGCGTGCCGACCACCTGTGCGTATAAAACCCTGCTTTTAAGAGAGCGTAAATGAACCGACAGTGGCTGTAAAAACATGGCTGCAGAAAAAGGGTATCTTTGTGGCCTCTGTTAATTGTCGTCTTTGTGATGTGCCAGAGACAATTGAACACTGTTTCATTGGCTGCAAAGACGCCATTTTGGGATATCCTCCAGCGGACTGTAAAGAAAGAATTTGAAACCTACCCCCATACAGTGCGATGCCTGCTGCCGACTTCTGATGAAAATGTATATTTCAACATGCTTTTTCTCATGGGAATGCACAGTCCGTGGAAGGCGCGAATGATGGACCGCAACGCCGAACCGCTTGTACCTACAAGAGTAAATTTCATCCAGATGACTGTGCATCTAAAACATGTTTATGATGAACTTGATGTTCAACCGGACTGGTACCCCATTTTGGTGAGGTGCTCAGCCTTACCACCCTTTTAAAGCGGAACAGTGCCTCTTCTGTTTTTCTGTTTGACTCATTCTGCCCTCTATTCTATGACTATACACAAGTGGTGAGTGTTTTATTGGATTACATGTTAATTTAATAAATACCATGAAAGAAAAAAAGCGACAGTAGCTGAATCGGTTAGTGTGGTGGTCTCGCAACCCAGAGGTCGGTGGTTCAAAGCCGCAGACTGATGAGCAATGTTTATTTTCGCGTGGCTTGAGAGTGAGTTTTTTGCGGTCACACCTTGCATTATGCGTGACACCCACCGACGAGGGACGACATCCCGGGTCCCTAAAGTGCTCCGTACTTACAACGACCAGCAGACTTCATTGTTCATCTGAGCGTGACGCACCGGGCCTAGCCGTGCACAAGCACGAGAACGCTCGCGGCTCCTGCTCTCAATCGCAAGGATGCCGACTCATGCGGAGAATGCCCGCGCTCGAATATTTCCAGATATCGGACAGTCATTACCGAATGGTAATGCTGTAAATTCTGACACGCTTCCGCGCAACGTGCTTATACCTGCGCTCTCGTCGGGTCGGCTTTAACGAACAGAAGCGAAGAAGCCGCCCTCAGAAGACCGCTGTGCTTTTACCGCCATTCCGTTTTTTTTCCTATTCAAAAGGGACGGGGAGCCGAGAAATTTTCCCTTGGTGCGTGTTCAATCTGAGCGCGATATATATATATATATATATATATATATATATATATATATATATATATATATATATATATACAACAGCGGTCCTCATCAGGCGTTGACACATCTCTCCCATTTCGTGCTACTGTCCCCAGAGTCATTATTTTATTAGCTTAGTATTATTCGCGGTTCTCGATAGGTAATTTGACAGCGTTGAAATTTTATAAATCACAGAACTACTGCTTAGGCTGCGGAATTCAAGTAGCTTTGAGCGCAGCCTCTGGAATACCTCTCATTTCCACCTTTTAAAGATGTGAAATACCAACGGCGCCGCTCTGTCTCCTCGCAGCGCAAAAGTCGGCAGCAGCGCCCCGACGCACAGTCCGCTAAAGATTGGGCCCCGAAATTGATTTTGAGGTGAGTCGCCAAGGGAAACGATGGCGTTTCCTATAAGTAGCTCATTTTAGTTGATATATGTTTTCTTGGGCTACCATTAATCCACTGAAAACGTTTGGTTTTGCTATTGAACGCATACAAAGGTAAAAAAAAATAAAATAAACAGTGACATTGCACTGATAGAATGAAGAGTATATGTCGTAGGTGATAGTAATAACTCATTTTTTTGGTTGAGTTTGCTTAACTTTGAAAGGACGGCAGAATTACTCATCGTTACTGTAACTTTTTAAAATAATTGCAATGAATTCCGGGAAATCTAAGGCTAGGCTGTTAATGGCACTCATATTTCTGTTCTATTTGGCTATTATTGCTTTAACTCCAACTTGTGTATCAGAAGAGGAAACGTCGTCCCGCCCCCCCTCCCCCCTTTTTTGTCTTTTATACACTGGATGACTAGATGCCTTTGGCTACAGTTAATGGACGATGTAATAGATCAGATAGCTCAGCCTGATGACCAACATCACTACAAAACACTTGTATTGCAGTATATCACTCCCTTGCTTTTCGTATAGTGGCGTTGTATCCACGGTGAGCAAAATAACTGCGGTCAAGATTGCGAGCTAAGGATAGAACGCTTTTTTGGAAAAGCGCACCGTGAAATACAAGGTACAGGCAAATCACAACGATAGCGTCAATCATCGTCTTCAGTGGTGGATTTCTATCACATGAAAAAGTGTGAAGGTTATATATGCCAGTATAACTGCACATTCCAGAGCCATCTCTCATTCTCTCGTGCATTCAAGAAAGAGCAATGGGTGACAATGTTAAACAAATGTTGAATACTGCAAGCGCGCGTTGTGACAATATAACAATAGTCTTAATACGGAAAAACGGACACCGGCAAAAAGCAAAAGAATCCTGCATGGCAGTGTGCCTCTATTTAAATTAGAAGGATTGTCGAGCTTTCAAGGCATTCATGGACGATGCTCTTTTTTTTTTTGGTGAATACAACACTTCAGCGGGTCATGGCACCAGGATATGCTAGATCCTGCGGGGCTGTATCTTGAAAGCCATCTGCGGCGGGG
Organism: Dermacentor silvarum; assembly: GCF_013339745.2. Classification (NCBI taxonomy): domain Eukaryota; kingdom Metazoa; phylum Arthropoda; class Arachnida; order Ixodida; family Ixodidae; genus Dermacentor; species Dermacentor silvarum. The sequence goes on along the minus strand of NC_051158.1, from coordinate 180,818,613 downwards.
ACAGAGTCCGCCCTTCCTGCGTTTTCGCGGCTAAGATCGCGCTGGTGCGAGCGCCGGCACGAAGCTGCGCTGACTCACTCCACCGTTCTGACAGCGAAGTTTCCGCAGTCATCGAGTGAGATGCGTTCATGTTTGCTTGTGCGCGCGTGACACCATGCTTGTTAATTGAGTTAGTAGCCTATGTTTACCAGTTTACACGGCAGATAAAACTACCATCCTTATTTTGTATATCTGTCCACTAATTTGCTATCGCAATCGATGCTTCGCCTTTCGGGCGAAACTGCCACTTTTTTTTTTAATGCGAAAGCTGACTGCCTTAGATTTGTTACCGTTAAAATTCAAGACATGTGTGTCGCAGCATGTTTCCAGTTTTTAAAAAAATTACTCGCCTGTACTGCCAAGTAAAACTATCGCCTTAAAATAATACAGTGGTGTCGCCCTCATATATAATAGAACGAGCATTATTATCAATAGTGACCAGATAATTAATATAGATATTACAGGGGCCCTGCACCACTTGTTATAGAAGTGGAGAACGGCATTTGAAGTTAAAATAGGCCATTTCAGAAACAAATTTGTCGCAAAACGTAGTTAAATGCGTTCAGCAGAAGCGGAGTTAATGGCAATCAAACACGACATCCGCTCTGTACCCGTTCCTTCTTCAATGCCTTGCGCTACGAAGGCTATGGTGGGGTGGGGCGGGGCCACAACGTTTAGCCTTCAATATGTCACCGTGGCGCGCAGTTCTAATTTCATTTTGAATGTTAACGTAGGCGCCACGACTTCCGATTTTGGTGCCTACGACGCACTAAACGTAAGCCAAAAGCGGTTGTTCTCAGCGAGCCGCACTGCGCTTAGCCAGTGGACTCGTGGTCGCACCCTGCGGCGGGTGCGGTGTAACTGACCGCTGCGACCAATAGCAGCCGCGTATGGGGGTGCGCTTTATTACGAAATAAAGCACCCAGAAAAGAGTGAGTATTATGGATTCTGCTGAAACGAGAGCATTTGAGAGAAAGGTGACTTCGCGCTCACCTTGCGAGCTCCATGCACCGCGTACAACGGCAAAACTTGGCTGAGATGTTCCCAGCAGCGTATGCTACTATGTTATTTCACAAAGACCGAGGAGTGGTTCATGGCCCCTTTAAAGAGGAACGGTCCAAGGATAATGCCTTGTGGGACGGCACAATTCACAGCTTGCATTGTTGAGTCAAATCTACAAAAAGTAGGTATTTATTTTCCTTAAACAATGATCTAAGCTACCGCTAAAAAAGCCTGCTCACAAGAGCAGTGCGCAATAATTAGTTCGCTTCATTCTTGTTACGCACGCTTGAATTTTTTAAGGCTGGGGCTAGGTTTATGATGATGATTTACGGGCATCCCTTTGAAATGGGGTGGTGAGAAATAGTCACCTAGCCTGCTTGAGTTATTCAAGTATGCTGTATCCTATAGATGCTTTTCATTCTAGCATTGTTTTATACTTCCATAATCTAGTTTCTCTTCGTCAAAACTTATCTACCTTGTACCGCGCTACGTATGCCTGTAACAAATCCGGTCTTATCAATCTCTTCCCTACTTTCTTTTCCAACAATACTCTAGGCTTATATTGCTTATCTAGACTGCTGACCGGTTGATGCTACCGTCCACTTCAAATCCAAGCGCTTCTGGAAGGTTCACGTTAGCAACGGGTCTCACGGGTTCGCATTCCATATACGATGTGCTGAGCGGGCTCCAGCTTTTTTCTGCAGCATACACAGGCCTCATTTTGTTGCGAGTGTTTGCTCCGATATGTTTTTATTGCGATAGCAATTATATGGACACTCAAAAGCAGACTTCTGCCATCGCCGTCACCGTCGCCGTCGCCGTGAGGTTCCGTATGACGTCAATGGAGATGAAATCGTCGCCGCGCGCCGAACGCTGTATGTGCGAGTGAAAGGGAGCGAGGGGCGCGCGCTTTCACGGGGAGTGAACGCACGGCGGAGAACAAACGCGCGTTCTGCGCCGTGCTTCCTTAAGTAGTAGTAGTTGTAAACGTTTATTCCATGAAGGGGATTGAAGGTTGAGTGGGTGGGGCCCTCAGTCCAGGGCTCCACTGGCCTTAGCGGCTCGCTGGGCTTGGTCGAGGAGAGCCAGTTGGCTCCCCCGTTGTGTACTAGCAAGCCAGGTCTCCCACTGCCTGTTTCTGGGTATACCCTAATTGGGGGGAATTGATATTTAGGGGCCGCGAATTGCACTCCCACGTAATGTGGGCAAGAGTGGGCCGCTCTCCGCACCATGGACAGATGTCCGCGTATTGTGTGGGACTTATATGGTGTTGTCGGTTACTAAATTTTTGGTGGTCACGTCGCTGGTTTTCCAAGATGTCCCGTGAGCTTGTTAGAGGTTCGTCGATAGGACTCGTCGGCGCTCGGATGTGAAATACGCGAGCTAGCCGATCCGCCCTTTCGTTTCCCTCCAGTCCCGTGTGTGCTGGGCACCACACAATGGTATGATATTCTTGTAAGCCATGTCCCAAAATGTTTAAGGCCGCCTTGGGGATGTTTCCAGTTAAATAGAGGCGGCAGGCTACTTGGGAGTCTGTGAGTACCGAGGCTGACTCTCCTCTCCGGTCTTTATCCTTGATGGCTAGGGCGATTGCTACCACCTCTGCCGTACTGGCTGAGTTTGCTTTGGTAGAGGCTGCTACGATCGATCGTTGGCTTACAGCCGCTAGGCAGTATCTGTTATTTTGTATTTTAGCTACGTCCGTGTAGATCGTTCCGGGATGTGAGCCGAAGCGCTTTTGTAGATTCTTAGCCCTTGCCTGCCTTCTAGGTTGATGATATTTAGGATTCATGTTTTTTGGTATTGGAGAAACTATTATTCGATTTCGTATTTCTCGGGGCATTGGGGTGGTTTCCTCGTTTAGGTACTGGGGTCGTAGGGGATACCCTAAGCGCTCGAGCAGGGCCCTGCCTGTTGCGGTGATATTGAGCCTTTCACTTTGAGATATTATTACCGCGGATGCGTGCTCTTCGTGCGTGTTGTGCAAACCTAGGGCCCCCAGTCTATCTGTGGCGGTATTTTTTAGTAGCCCCAGGGCAGCTTTGTACGCCGTGCGTATCAGAATGTTGATGGCTCGTATTTCAGTGTTTGTAGGGTGCTGGTAAGGTAGGTTATACGTCACCCTGCTGATTATGAAAGCTTGTATCAATCTGATTGTTTCGTCTTCTTTAAAGCCCTTCCTGTGGAAAGTTACCCTGTGTATCATTCGGGCCACCTGTTGTACTGTAGATTTAGGCAAGAGTAGGGTGTGATCTACTCTGCTGTTACTTTGTAACCAGAGGCCCAGAATTCGCAGTTTTTGCACTTGCCGTATTGGTTGGCCTTGGAGTGTTAGCCGGATCTCTGGTTCTGTGCGCGTGTATTTTGCTTTAATTCGAATAAATTCCGATTTCTCCGGCGCGCAGCACATGTCCGCCATGTCTGTGAAGGATTCCACTTTGTTTATTGCCTCCTGTAGGGTGTTTTCCTTATGCCCACTTGAGCCTGTCGAGGCCCATAAGGTAATATCGTCCGCGTACAGTGCGTGACCTAGATCTGGTATTGTCTTCAGGGACAGAGCGAGTCTGCGCATTCCGATGTTAAATAGCAGTGCGGTGTGCCTCTGCCTGGTACCTGTATTTCTTCCGATCGAAGTGAGTCGACACCTATGGTGGCCGTGCGATCTTGCAGAAAAGAGCGTATGTAGGCGTATGTTTTCTAGCCACAAGCTAATTCTTTCAGTCAGGTCTTCCAGTATGAGCTGGTGCGATATGGTATCAAACGCTTTCTTAAGGTCTAGCGCTACCACTATTCTATCGGAGCTGCCGGCTGAATGGTTTAGGACTTCGTCTTTTAGCATGAGGAAAATGTCTTGGGCAGATAGATGGGGCCGAAATCCAAACATTGAAGTTGGGAAGAGTTGGTTGCTTTCTATGTGAGCGGTTAATCGCGTTAGCACGACTTTCTCAAATAGTTTCCCTAGGCAGGATGTGAGGGAGATTGGTCGTAGGTTTTGAAAGTTTTTGGCCTTCGCTCGTTTGGGTATGAGGATTATTTTAGCCTCTTTCCACTCTTTCGGCACCAAGCCGGTGTCCCAAACATCTGTGTTAAAGAAGTCTGTGATTTCATGAAGGGTTTCGTGACTAAGATTTCATATCATAGCATTAGTGATATGATCACTGCCTGGGGCTGTCTTTTTCTTTAGGGATTACGCTGCTGCATGTACCTCCGCTACTGTTATTGGGGCATCGAGCTCATCGTTAGCTGCGCCGTCGTAGGCAGGGTAGTGCTGCTTTTGGGGAGGGTTTCCTATATAGGTTTCTCTAAGTTTCCGCAAAAGTTCCTCATCCGTACCTTCGAATTCGCTAGCTATTTGCCTTAGCGTTCTGGAGGTGGCTGTTTTATTTAGTGCCTGATGGGTCCATCATACTGCGGAGTATGGCCCACGTTTTTTTTGTGTGCAGGGTGCCCTGCATGGACGCACACAATTGTATCCAGTTGTCATCATCCAAATGTTGGGCGTATTCATTCGCCTCTTGGGAGTTTCGTTATTCTAAGTTTTAGTTTTCGGTTATGCCTCTGTCGTTTCCATCGTTTTATGAGGCTACGCTTGGCTTCCCAGAGATGCAGTAGATGTGAGTCTACTGCCGGAACGTCGTCTGTTAGCGCCACCTTCTTGGTGGTCCGTCTATAGGCCGTCCGTATTTGTTCTGCCCAGGTCGCCGCATTGTCTAGCTGAGCGTTTGGTTGATTCTGCCGATACGCTTTCCAGTCAGTGATCGTTGCTTGGCCTCGTGGTCGTCTAATCTTGGGCGAGTTTACCGAAATGCTTATGATGCTGTGGTCGCTACCTAGGTTTTCCTCGAGGTTAGTCCAGCTGATTCGGTCTAAAGTATTTGCAAACGTGAGGTCTGGAAACGTATCTCTCGTGACGCTATTTCCTGTTCGCGTAGGAGAGTCCAGGATGGTGACTAGCCTCATATTGTGGTCCTCCATCGCCTCCACGAGGTTGCCACCTTTAGGAGAGTCCCTCGGATACCCCCAGTCTGTGTGTGGCGAGTTGAAGTCCCCAAGTATGAATATTTTATCCTGATTTCGTGCTAGGGATATTGCGTGCCAAAACAGATCTTTGAAATTGGCGGATCGTTCCCTTGGGGGGCTATAGATGTTGATTATGATGGTTTTGGATTTGCTGCGTTTAGAGGGCCAGATTGTTAGAATTTGGTGCTGAATATTTGTTTGGGACATGTAGCTTACACTCACTGCGATGTCTTTTCGAACCAGCGTTGCGATTTTTGGGTGGTCGGGGTGGGTGTGGTAAACATAGCCCAGTAGGGTGTGTATTTTATTTCCTAGTTCCTGAATACATATTATGTCTGGCTGGATTGGCGCCGTTTGCATGAAGTGGGATAATGCGGCTATCTTATTGTGGAGAGTGCGACAATTCTATTGCCAAATTTGCAGGGTTTCGTTTGAATTTGGACGTCGATTAGCCATGATTAGTACCTTCGCTGTTCGTCGTCTCTATAGCCTTCAGGCTCCGCGTTGGGGCTCCCGGGCTAACATTTGCTCGCTTGCGCATGGCGCCGCGTACGCTGTTGACGGATTCATCTACATAGGTTTTTAATTTTTGTAGCTCGGTGCCCATTTATTGTTGGAAATTGTGCATTTGCTGCGCTAAATTTGCGATCTGATTGGACAGCGTGTCCTGATTGATGGGTTTTGGCTTCGGGCATTCCTTAGCTATCACCGGTTACGTATTTTTTGGTATGGGTTGAGTTTGGGAGGAGCGGAGTGCGGCCAGCTCTTGTTTGATTTCGGCTAAGCTAGCTTTTAGGAGTTTGTTTTCGGCAAGAATGCGTTGGTATTCGGGACTTTCAGTTATGGCTTTGGCAGTGGATGACGCAACTTGCGCCCAGCTTACCTGTGGGTTGGTTTGTTCCTGGCCTTTCTGTAGGGCAGCCCTGGACTTTGTAGAGGGTGTTTGGGAGAGATTTGTGGGGTTTGAGAAAGGGAAAGTTTCATGGCGGCTCGTGCTGCGATGTCTGGATCCCGATCGAGATCTTGAGCTGGATCTTGATTGGTGTCTCGCTCGCGGAGTGCGGCTGCCAGATCCGTGTCCGAGTCTCGGGAATTCTTGGTCTCTGTAGGCTGCTTCTTCCTCTTCCGAGCTGAGCCATCGGGATGGATGTTTATGTTGCAGCTTGCTACTGGTATGTGGTACAGTTTTCGAGGATGGTTTGTTGCGCCGAGATGCGTTGGTGTGCTGCAGGCGACGGTTTGGCTTCAGTCTTTTTTTGCAGCTACGGTCTCCTGTGAGGTGTGGCTCCCCGCTCATGGCACAGCGTGGGGTGCATTGGTGCCCTTCCGTGGGGTTCGATGTGCCACACGTGCGGCACACTTGGAGTTCTGGTTGTGGGCACACGTCTGTGCGGTGTCCCACTTGTTGGCACAGTTTGCATACTTGCCCCGTGTTTTTGTAAGGGTAGCACGCTAGCTCTCCTCCTTGGTAGTAGACGTAGCGTGGTACAAACGTACCGTAAAATGTGATCACTGCAGTCTTTGAGTCTCCGAGCATGCGGGCTTGAATTATTTCCACACCTTGGGATCGGATACGTAAGTTGACCTTGAGGGTGTCAGATGGGGCGGTATGCCATGCACTACGCCGCGCACAGCCTCGTCTCCGGTGGCCACGTACGCGTTCACTGCATGCGGCCTGCCGTTGATGACGATGGAGGTAAGTTTGCGTACTCGTTCCGCCACTTCTTGCAAAGGGGTCGATACGATAAAAATATTTGAGCCCGGTTTAATACGGAGCATGAAGTGCTCACCTTGTACGTGGCCGTTGCATGCTTCGATGACCGCTTCGGCGAGCAACGGGCTGGTGAGGGATCGGATTGGAAGTCCTTGGTGGGGTCTTATGACGACCTTGAAATCGTCGCGTGGCAGTGGTGGAAGCTTGCGGTATTTCGGCCGTCGTCGGTTATTCCCGGAGGCGTTCTGGCCTTGAGCAATTTCGGAGCTTGGTCCGTTTCTCGATGCTTGTTGTTGGCGTTCCTTTGCTTGCGCTTTACGCTGTCGCAGGGTGAGTACCGTTTGCCAGTCCTCTTCTCCAGCGTTTAGTGTTCTCGTCGGACCGCCGCCGCTATAGCTGCTGCTTGGTCCTGTGGTCATGGGCTTGGATGCTTGGGGTTCGGTGTCACGGCAATCCATGCCTTCGGTGTCTTCTTCGTGGCCTCCGCGGCTCCGATCTGGGGGATTCTTCGCGTCCTCTGCGCCAGACGCAGGTGTTTGCGCCGCCATCTAGGGCCGCGTTCCTCGGCGTTCCGCCGGGCCCTGCCGCTACCACCTACGCTCCGGTAGGCTTAGCGTGGCGCTCACGAGGTTGGTGACCTCTGAGGTCCGTGGTGGGATGAAAAACGGTCCCTGGTCCAGAAATTTGGCATCCACAGGTTCCGCTTGCATTGATGGATCGAATGGTGTCGGTCAATCCGGTGTTTTTAAAAGAGTTAGCTGAAACGCATAGGTATTCCAAGAACGATGTGAGCGCGTCTGCCTCATGCGGGGTGCTGCACGCGTCTCCGTTCTCCCTTAAGGGCTGCAGAAGTAGGCGTCTCTTTCCTCCTTTACAATCACCATATATGTAGAGCAAACGCGCCTTCTTCCGACGCGCGAGAGGCCGTGGGGGAGGGGGAGGGAAGGGAGGCGACGTTTAGCTGCGGCACCAAGTGCCTATTTATATCAGAGGCTCCGGCAACAGTCACCAACGCCGCACGCATTTTGAGCGAACGCGGGCAAAACGCCGACGGCGTCGATAACAGTCCTACGTGTTGCCGGTGCTGCTGCATGTCCAAGTTTATACAGCTGATAAAGCTAATATCATTACTCCGTATAGCTCTCTGCAAGTTTGGTATCACAATTGATGCTTCGCCTTTCAGGTGAAACTGCGACAACTTTTTATCCTTAAGCAATGAGCTAGCGCCTCGGCACACACAATGTATGTATTTATTATGTCTGCAAGCACACGTTCAGGTCCAGGCGCATTTATCACAATGATCAAGCTACGCGAAAGCGGTACGGTCAACGGCAAAGCAGAGCGAGCGCGAGCACCAACAACACTCTTCAGGCTCATTCACACCGGCGACTTGAGGAGGTCGCGCGACCATTTGCGACTCGCGAACAAAAAGCGACCGAAGGCGACTGATGTTCATACCGGCAAGCCCGGCTGAGCGCGACCTGCAAGTCGCAATCCCGGACATTCTCGTTCTTCAGCGACAATTCTAGGGATCTACGCAGTTAGCGCGCACTTCGCTGGCACTGTGTAAATTGGTTTCGCGTTCCGGCAACAGCCATGGATTTTGATTTGAGCGATGGCTGGATTTTGATTCGAGCGAACAGGGGAAGACGTCATCCCTGTGCTAATGTGCTCCGCCGGGGTGTCAGCTGTGGCAGCGCGGAAGCCTCCGAAGAAAACGCGACGCTCGTGGGTGCGCCCGTGCCTCCGCTCGCGTGAAGTGACCGGCCACGCAAGCCGCCTCCTGCCCGAGCTATGTGCGCATGACAACGAATATTATCGAGAGCAACTTGTAATTTCTAGTTCGCATTGCGTGTTATTCGGTGCATAATATTAAAGCAAAGCTGTTCACCCGCTGTTTACCATTGGGTGGCATGCTCATCCAACGAACGGCAGCTGGAAAAAGGGTTTGTGTTGTGCTTTCTTTTCCTGCTGTTTAGCTTCCATCGAATGCGACCGCGTACATTCGACACGTTGCTGCAACTGCTGCGTCCCAGAATAACAAGACAAGACACCAATTACCGGCCTGTAGTCTGCATATCGTGACGCGGACATTGAATTTGGCGTGGACGACGACCCACATCACTTTCGGCGCGACGCTGATTGGTTGAGCAGCTTTGCGACCACGGTCGCACGACTGAAAAATCGCGCAGTGAGCGACTGGCCCAAAATGGTCGCTTTTCGAAAAAAGCGACCATTTGCGACCATTTGCGACTGGTCGCTTTGCGACCAACTTGGTCGCGCGACCACTGTCAGTCGCCGGTGTGAATGAGCCTTTCGTCCTCGTCTTTTGCTTACGTCCGTGTTTGTCGCTACAATTACCCCCCGGTGAAAGGGGAGCCAACTTGGCCACCTAAGGAAACTGCAATACTCTCGGGTCGTACAGTGGTTTCTGCCATTCAACGTGAACCGTGTCGCAGCCGCGGCGCCGTTGGTCCGTAGATGGCTCAAGGGGCTCAATGACGTAATTGACAAGGGACGTCTGACGTAGAACCCGGTAAGGACCGTCATACCTAGGCAGCAGCTTTGTGGAAAGGCCGGGAGCGGAGAAGGGAACGCGGAGCCACACCAATGTACCAGGTGAATACGACGGCGAAGAGGAGCTACGGTCGTGACAGTCTTTCTGGCGGGCCTGGTCTTGCGAGATAAGTGAGCGCGCGAGCAGGCGGCATTCCTCGGCATAGGCGTCTCCTTTAGATAGAGTCGTGGATTCGGAGGCATCGGGGCAATATGGGAGGATAGTGTCCATGAACGAGGAAGGCTGACGGCCGTAAAGAAGGTGGAACGGGGAGAATCTTGGGGTAGACTGAGTGGCGCTGTTGTAAGCATAGGTAACGAAGGGTAGGATTTGGTCCCGATTGGTATGGTCAGCGGGAACGTACATGGCAAGCATGTCGCCTAGTGTGCGATCAAAGCGCTCAGTCATTCCGTTGGTATGGGGACGATATGCGCTGGTAGTGCGATGAACTATGTTCCATTCACGTATAAGGGCTTCAACCGCTTCGGAGAGGAAGGAACGTTGCTATCGCTCAGTAGCTCACGAGGCGCGCCGTGCCGAAGAACGAGGTTATGGAGCATGAACAAGGCCGCTTCACGTGATGTAGCGGACTGGAAGTGCTGAAGTTTCGGCGTAGCGCGTGAGGTGGTCCACAGCAACAATTACTCAGCGGTTGCCATTTGGAGTATTCGGAAGCGGTCCGTACAAATCAACGCCGATGTGGTCGAAAGGCCGGATGGGACAGGACAGGGGTTGAAGTGGGCCAGTCGCCGCGTAAGGTGGAATCTTGCGGCGCTGGCACTCGGAGCACGACCGGACGTACTGTAGAACGAAGTGGTACATTCCACGCTAGTAGTACCGAAGCCGCCGGCGTGCGTAAGACTTTAATACGCGGGCATGGGCGCATTGCAGGTACGCATGAAAGGAGGCACAGATGTCGCAACGTAGACGGTGAGGGATCACGAGCAACCATTTACGGCCCTCAGACAGGCAATTGCGGCGGTACAGAAGCCCATCGCGGCTGGCAAAGTGACAAGCAGTTCGCCGAAACGTGCGGTTGGTGGTACGCGGCGACGGCTCAGACAGGAACACTAGGAGTGAGGCTGCCCAAGGATCCTGGCGCTGCTCGGATGACATGTCGGGATATGTAAGGGACGAAGAATCGTAGCTGGAAAAAGACGCAGCTGCAGGATCATGGGCAAGTGGAGACCGGGAAAGGGCGTCGGCAAAGCCAGTTTACAGCCAGACCTGTAGACGACACGAATATCATAGTCTTGGAGACGTAGTGCCTAACGAGCCAGGCGACCAGATGGATCGATGAGGGAAGACAGCCAGCACCGGGCATGGTGATTACTCACGACGTCGAAATGTCGGCCATAAGGTCAAAATTTTGTGATCGCCCAAACGATGGCTAGACATTCTTTCTCAGTGACAGAATAGTTTCCTTCTGCTCCAGTGAGAGTGCGGCTGGCGTAAAACACGACGTACTCGTCAAATCCAGACATGCGTTGGCCAAGAATGGCGCCGAGGCTGACACCACTTGCGCCCGTGTGGATTTCTGTAGGAGCGTACGGATCAAAATGGCTCAAAATAGGAGGGGAAGTTAGCAGACAGCGTAAAGTGGCAAATGCGTCGTCGGAAGCGGGACACCAAGCCGATACGCCTTGGTTGTCGGCAAGAAGCTGTGTCAAAGGGGCAATGATGGACGCATAGTTGCGGACGAACCGGCGAAAATACGAACAGAGGCCGATAAAACTGCCGAGTTGTTTCGTTGTAGTCGGTCGGGTAAACTCGGTGACGGCTCAAAGCTTCGCAGGGTCGGGAAGAACGCCATCCTTGCAAACAACATGACCCAGGATGATAGGGCGGCGTGCAGCAGAATTGAGCGGCAGCCCAGCATCTCTAACGCAAGTGAGAACACTAGTGAGGTGGGTGAGATGAAAATCGAAGCCTTCGAAAAGACTATGACATCATTCAGATAACAAAGGGACGTGTGCCATTTGAGGCCGCGAAGGATGTTATCCACGAGGCGTTCGAAAGCGGCAGGCGCATTGCAAAGGCTGAATGGCATCCCGTGAAACTAATATAACCCATCTGGAGTGACAAGTGCAGTCTTGGGGCGGTCAGCTTCATCTATAGCTACTTTCCAGTACCCCGATCGAAGATTCAAGGAAGAGAAAAACTCTGCTCCTTGCAGGTAGTCGAGGGCGTCGTCGACTAGGGGCAGGGAGCAGAACAGAGGGAGGGCATAAACATCTTTGTGTTTGATTTTTTTAAAGGTGCCCTGAACCACTTTTAATCGAATTGGAGAAAGACATTTGAGGTGAAAATAGGCTATTAGAAATACTTTGCCGCAAAAAGTGCTTCAATGCGTTCAACAGAAGCGAAGTTATTGGCCTTCAGACACTGCCTCCACTGTGCTCCCCCTTCCTTCTTCAATGCCTTGCTCTGCGAAGGCTACGGTGGAGTGGGACGGGGCCATAATGCTCCGCCTTCGGAACGTCACCGTCGGCCGCAGTTAAAACTTAATTTTGGATGTAAAGGTAGACGCCAGGACTTCCGATTTTGGTGCCTACGACGCACTAAACGTAAGCCAAACCCCGTTGTCCTCAGCGAGCCGTACCGCGCTTAGCCAATGGACTCATGGCGGCACCGCGCGGCGGCCCCGGCGTAACCTACCGCAGCGACCAATAGCGGCCCCGTATTGGAATGTGCTTTATTGCGTAATAAAGCACACAGAAGAGAGTGAGGATCATGGCCTCTGTTAAAACGAGGGCGTTTGAGAGAAAGGTGACTTCGCACTCCGCTTGTGAGCTGCACGCACCGCGTACGACAGCAAAGCTTGGCTGAGATGTTCACAGCAGCGTATGCTACCCGCGGACCATGTTTTTTGACCAAAGCCGAGGGGTGGTTCAGGGCACCTTTAAGGCGCCGATAGTCTACGCAGAATCTGATGGTACCGTCCTTTAACTGCCATAGCAATTATATGGACACTCCCAGCGGATTTCTGCCGTTGGCGTCGCCGTCGCCGTGAGGTTCCATATCGAGTACAACGGCGATGAAATTGTCGCCGCGAGCCGTATGCTGTATGTGCGCGAGGGACGCGCGCTTTCACGGGGAGCGAATGCACGGCGTGAGAAAACGTGACTTCTTCCATCGTGCGAAAGCCGTGGTAGGACGGGAGGGAGGGAGGGGAGGTGACGTTTATCTGTGGCACCTAATGCGTATTTATATAAAAACGTTGCGAGGCGAGACGGTGTAAAGACTTCCGACGCTGCTCGACGAGTGTCCCGTTCAGATCTCGTCGAAAACCTCCAAGCCACCCCCAGAGGCACCGGCAACAGTCGCCAACGCCACGCGCGTTCGGTGCGACCGCGGGCAAAACACCGACGACGTCGACAACAGTTCTGCGCGTTGCTGGTGCTGCTGCATGTCCAAGTTTATACAGCTGATTTAACTACTATCCTTACTCCGTATAGGTCTCTACAAATTTGCTATCGCAATTGATGCTTCGCATTTCGGGTGAAACTGCGACAATTTTTCCTTCCCCAATACAACTGGAGAGGCCTCAGGGCTGTTTGAGGGCTGTTTCACGCCACGGTGAAGCACAGCATTAACCTGGTTGTCAATGACACAGAGTTCTGCGTGCGGTACTTGATACGGGCGCTGGTGCATATGTGCATGGGCGCCGCTGTCAATGTGGTGAACGATGGCGGATGTGTGGCCCAAAGAAGGTTGTTCGTGGTCAAAAGATGTCCTGAAACGGTTGAGGAGCTCCAAGAGCTGGGTGCGCTGGTTGTCGGAAAGTTTGTAATCAATTGATGTGTTGAAGACATACGAGGATGACGAAGAAACTGAAGTAGCAGAAGTAATACTGGTGACAAGGGGTTCATACCACCGGGAAATTGATGAGGATAACTTGAGTCAATGTCCTCAAGTCGACCCAGGCATTCACCACGGAATAATGTGGCAGATGACGATAACCGATTGGTAACATAGATGGTTCCAGAAAAGTTCTCAATCGTCAGAACGGCAAAAGGAAGCCGGAAATTCTTGCGAGAGGCGAAGGCTTCAGAGGGTGAAAACAGAGCTGGAGAGGAGAGTAGGGCGCGGAGTAGCAAGAGAAAGGGTCGAGATCAGAAGAGAAAGGAGGTATATCATTGTCCGCGGTGACGACCTCTCGGGGAAAAGGAGAGAAGCATGGCTCAGATGGGGCATCACATATCAGTGATAATGCAAGTTCAGCACGCCCACAGTCAACAACGGCATGATGTGTGGAAAGGAAATCCCAGCCCAGAATTACGTCGGGTGAGCATGGTGAAAACACGACAAATTCAACGACATATAAAACATCCTGAACGACAAGCCGAGCCGTGCACGACCCACAAGGCTGAGCGGTTGCCGTACGCAGGGAGACGTCAGAAAGCGGAATCGTAATCTTTCGCAATTTGCGAGATAGTGCACCACTGAGCACAAAGACAGCAGCGCCGGGCACGAGCGCAGTTCTTGCGTCCCGGACTGCGACGGTCAGTTTTCCACTTGGACGGGCGGGGGACGGGGGGGGGGGGGGGCGACGGAGCAGAGTCAAAATTGAATGGCGACCGGCTTGAGCCGAAGGCGCGTTGACCCGACCAGAGTGATTCAGGCGCTGGGCCAGACGAAACCGGGCGTGGTGGTGGCTCAGCACGAGCGTAGCCGGGACTGTGGTCGCCGTCACGTGTGCGGAAGTCGCGGCGATAGAAAAGCGTGCTACATGGCTGGGAAGGTGGCAGAAATAGATGGGCGGGTTGTTTGCAGTACGTCAAGGGTTTGCAGGAGGTGGGGCGGGACGCAAAAGAGGGAGCGGGGTGGCCGTGCCACGTAGAAGGCGCTTGGTGGTTGCCTGGGATCCGTGGCGAAGGATGCCTAAGGCCTGGCTGCCATTTCAGGGTAGGTGAGAGGGGTGGAGACAGGCGGATGCTGTAGCGCAAGAGGCATTGCGCATTGGGCAATAGGCAGCGCCCTCGGAGACTTGCTGCTGAATGGCGTGTCGAAGCAGCGGAGCGAGTGATTGCGTAGGCTCCGGGATGCACGACACATGGTACAATTGCCGGGCCGCTTCTTCGCGAACAAACTGCTGTATTTGCTACAGCAAGGAACTGTGATTAACAGAATCATCGCGAACGGTAACAGCCGAGATGCTGGTCGTGTCCAAGTTAGAACGCCACGTGGAAATGCGTTGTTTCCTCAGCTCGTCATAACTTTGGCTGAGCTGAATCCCGTCGGCGACCGTCTGGGGGTTCTTCGCAACGAGCATATGGGAGACGTCGTCATCGATTTCTTTCATAATGTGTCTGATTTTGTCAGCTTCACACATGGAAGGGTTGATGCGGCGGCAGAGGTCGACGACATCTTCAATGTAGGCGGTAACGTTTTCGCCAGAGTTCTGGGTGTGACTACGCAAGCGCTGTTCAGCGCGGAGCTTGCGCATGGCGGGCTGGCCGAACACCTTTGCGAAGCTCGTCTTAAAAGACGACCAGTTTGCAATGCCAACTTCATGGTTGCGAAACCATAGATGCGCAACATCGATCAAGAAAAAGATGACGTTGGTTAGTTTGGTGGCGTCATTCCACTTGTGCGCACTCACACGTCCGTAGGAGGACAGCCAGTCCTCCACGTCGTGGTCTTCGGTGCCGCTGAATGGAACACGGTCGCGCTGCCTGGGAACGCCGGAACAGAAGACAGCTGTGGATGGCGTAGCTACTAGCGGCGCCATGCCGTCATGCATAGCCGAGGCTGGAGGTAGAGTCCGGGTACGGAGTTCCAGGGTGACGAGTGAAACCAGCAGCCTCCACGAAATGCAAGCACACGTTCAGCTCCAGGCGTGATTTATCACAATGATCAAGCGACGCGAAAGCGGTCCGGTCGTTGTTGTTGTTGCTGTCTCAAAACATGGCTCGTACCCAAAGGGGGTTTGGCCAAATTATGTAGTTTGAAATGTGCGCCTACCAAAATACAACAAAAAAAAGGGGGTGGGGGTAAAGGGAAACATTTAACACGAATAACCAATGCAATAACAACAGAAATTTTCAGAGGGTTTATTCATAAATTAAAAAAAAGATAAAGTGAAATGTATCACGGTCGGTACCCTAGCAGTGAAGCCTTATTGACGCTTCAATAAACTTGTGGAGATCAGTGATTCCATGGCTTGTGCCTAATTGACACGCACTAAAGGACAAAATGTTTGGTGTTGTAAGCGCTAACCACAGCATACTTGTAGGAAATATGAGGAACATTCTGTGGATGGAGGAGAAGCAGCAACAAGAACGAAATAAATCGTCCATAGTTTCTGGTTCATTACAAAAAGAACACAGGTTAGTTTTGGACAAAACAGATCTATGAAGGTAAAAATTTAGGTGGTGAACTTTACAACGGTAGCTTCATAAACTTACCTCGCATTGTCGTGAAAGGCATTTGCTGGTGTTCCACCAGAAATTTAGATGTCGAAAATCCTCTGCGGAAAGTATGGATGATTTATTACAATTTAGAAATAAAAAAGTTGTCGCAGTTTCACCTGAAAGGCGAAGCATCAATTGCGATAGCAAATTTGTAGAGAGCTATACGGAGTAATGATAGTATCTTTATCAGCTGTATAAACTTGGACATGCAGCAGCACCGGCAACATGCAGAACTGTTGTCGACGCCGTCGGCGTTTTGCCCGCGTTCGCTCAAAATGCGTGCAGCGTTGGTGACTGTTGCCGGAGCCTCTGATATAAATAGGCACTTGGTGCCGCAGCTAAACGTCGCCTCCCTTCCCTCCCCCTCCCCCCTCCCCCACGGCCTTTCGCGCGTCGGAAGAAGGCGCGTTTGCTCTACATATATGGTGATTGTAAAGAAGGAAAGAGACGTCTACTTCTGCAGCCCTTAAGGAGCACGGCGCAGAACGCGCGTTTGTTCTCCGCTGTGCGTTCACTCCCCGTGAAAGCGCGCGTCCCTCGCGCCCTTTCACTCGCACATGCAGCGTTCGGCAGGCGGCGACGATTTCATCTCCATTGACGTCATACGGAACCTCACGGCGACGGCGACGGCGACGCCGACGGCAGAAATCTGCTTTTGAGTGTCCATATAATTGCTATCGCAATAAAATTGTTTATATCTAGCTCCTGTTATAAAAGTGAAATAAGGAAGAATATTTAAGACAGGGCCATTTAGTGACGATGATGCGAGCGAGTCAGCTAATTCAGTTAGAGAAATTGCACTATAACCGGGGACCCAGACTAAGCGGACTTCAGACAAATTGTCCAGAAAAAGAGTCTAAAATATACTGAGTAGGTGCGACCGATTAGTAGAATTTAAATGTGCACAAACCGACAGCGCATCGGTAACAATTATTATTTTCGATTTCTGGGGACCCAATTTTCTAATGGCTAAAATGATGGCCAGAAATTCTGAAAGAAATATTGAGGTGTAATCAGCGAGATGGAGAGCAAATAGACAAGTTAAGCTGATTTGAAAAGATGCCCACTCCGGCCTTCTCAGTATTTTGTGTTGCGTCCATAGAAATAACCAAATGAGACTGAAATTGACAAAGATGACTTGAAGGAGACTTTCAAATATGCGTAACGAAAGAAGTCTTGCGTGCTTTGAAAAAGTATCACCAAAAATTAATTTCACCTAAACGAATCAGTTTTTGAAGAAATCATGCATGGTAGGCGAACATGAAGTTTTGATAACAGCATCGGAACAAAAACAACTTGAGGTTGTCGATAACGCCGCCAATGTGTTCTGAAAAATGAATCGGGAGAATTGATGAAAATGGATTGCAAACGGGATAGGAGTGCGTCATAAAGCTTTAGAAAAGTCGCGACAGTAAGTTGCTTAAACCTGGACTTAAGTGGGAAAATTCCAGCCTCCAGATGAAGCACATCATTAGCCACAATACGCAGCTACCCAAGACAAAGACGTAGCGCTTGCCTTTCTAGTAGTATTTAAGGTCTTAGCTTGTATGCTGCATATCCTGAAAAAAGATTCCAGCCGAATTCGAGAATAGGGCGAGTGTAAAGTTTGTAAATCATCAGCAACATAGTCGTACGCATACCCGTCTTTTTATTGCTATAACGGCGCAACAATCCAATTGCACGTTCTCCTGTCTAGCAACGGCAAAGCAGAGCGATTTGGTTTGGTTTTGTGCCTATAGAAATAGCACAACCCACTACAGGGGATTGGCCATGAATCGGGCGGCAGTAGGAAGAAAAATGAAGAATACTTAAATGGGATTTTCTTACTTAAGAATGAGATAATAAATGAATTCTAATCGTTAATATTAATTTTCATGCTATAGCATCTTAAAATTTGATGCAAATATTTTTGTTGTCTTGTGAGAAAAAAAATTAGCATGGCAGTCTCCTTGTTTCCATTAGAAAATGAAATATGGCATCACATACGTTGCTATTACAGTGTCCTAGTGCCGACGCCCCCAGAGATAGAATGATAGGTAGCGTAATGGGCAATCCAAGTTGGCGGAGGGGACCTTCTAGAAGTCGTTTTCTATGCATGGTGAACCTACGACACTTTATAAAGAAATGATCCTTAGTTTCCGGTTCATTGCATAAAAGCATTGAGGGGAAGGCGCCAAACCAGACCTATGGGGAATAGAAATTAGGCCTTGGTATTCGGCAACGAATTCTAGTAAACGACACTTCAAATTTTCTTGTTGAACGTACACCATCTACTGAGCCAAGGAAACCTAAGGTGCTGAAAATCGGTGTTATTGAGTACACATAATTTGGCATGCTCTTCTTGGTCAGAAAAGCTTTTAAATCTCGCAGAAGTGACGTATGCCGAAGGTCTTAGGATCCTCAGCACCGGGCCGTTAAGAAATGCCGCTGCTAGTGCGTCTGCAGATTCGTTTAAAGTGAGCCCCACGTGCCCTGGCACCCATACCAGATGGATAAGGTGTAAATGTTGGGGGATGGATGAATGAAATTCTCGGAGAATGATAGATGAATTGGGCACTGATAAAGCGGAGCAAACAGACAAGGAGTCGGTTAAGATTACGGCTGAAGTAATAGATGTGGGCAATTTTCGTAGAGTTAGGATAATCGCTAATAACTCCGCCTGAAATATTGGCGTAAAGTCTGGTAGTCGAAGGGAGAAAGACCAATTTAATGATGCCGAAAAAATACCCACTCCTGCCTTCTCTTCACTGACAGAAGCATCTGTGGCTATTACTGCATTCATTTGGAGGTTCTCCAGGTGGTCATCTAAGAAACATTTTAGGTATCGAATAGGCAGGAGTTCAGCGTTATTAGGAAATATATCATCGAATTCAACGCTTACTGTCGCAGTAGGGAAATATTGAAAATCCACATCAAGGATTGATATTTGTATTGGCTCTAATAGTTTCTGCACAAAAACTACCTGGGGATAATGCAGTATGGACCATTGATTCTCAAGGAATGCAGTAGGTTCTCTAATAAACATATAGAATATATATATAGTCTTTGGGGAGAAGCATATATGTTCAGTAATGTTTGGACTTTCAGTATACGAAAACGAGTTTGAAGAGAAGGCAGGTGAGTTTCATGATAAAGAATAATATTCGCTACATATTTTGGAAGGCCGAGATATAGACGTAGTGATTCGCGTTCTAAAAGAACCAGAGGGTGTAATTTATAAGTAGGACCTCCAGAAAATAACACGCATCCAAACTCTAGAATTGGGCGGACATACATACAATAAATCATCAGCAAGGTCTCCCTGCGCATACCAAAACGATTGCTGCTGACTCTTCGTAATAAACCAACTGCGCGTTCTCCTTTAGATGCGATGTGTGTCTTCCAGTTAAGCTTTTCGGTGAAATCATTCCCAGATATTTTAAAGCTTGCATCTGCGGAATAATCTCCTGGCCATACGACAGTGTTATTCGGATAGGAAAAGTTAAGGGAAAAACAATGATTGCACTTTTGCTGACATTTAGCAACATTTGTATTCCTTTTAGCCAAATTTCAATCTGATTCAAATACAATTCCAAAGTTTTGTATAAGCTATGAATATCATTTGATACCGAGCAAAATGCAGAGCGAACGCGAGCACCAACAACACTCTTCGTCCTCGTCTTTTGTTTGCATCCGCGTTTGTGGGTACATGTCCAATAGTCCGTTAGATGTTAATTGCACCCTTTATTCGTCCTTTCTGTCGTCTTGCGTGCCCAGTTCGCGCTATGCATTACATAGTGCCGATATAGTCCTCTGGCCTCTTCACAAGTCACAAACATAATGACTTATTATCAAAAGCTCAGCTAAGCATAAGAAAACCACAGTTTGGATGCTATCGTACGTATTCTATACATCGCGAAATTGTATTCGAACGCCGTCTTCCGCTAACAAACTGAAAATAATCACCCACAAAGCGTGTAGTCCGATCGGGGGCAGCAATAGTGCTAAAGAAGTTTACATCCAATATATGGAGCACATTTTCTGGAGCTCTGCCTCGCCAGACGCAATGTTATGGCATTTTGCGCTCAGAGAAATTATTACGTTAATTCGTATGTACAGCAGCCCAAATGTAATCATAATCTGATTTATTCACCATTCTAAAGCGCAGTTTCTTTCATGTTCATCAGTAGAACTATGTTTTATTTATATGTTTAACAGTAGAATATTTGAGTGCAACCTATCCCTCGTTACCTTATAGAAGATGTTGATTGGCGATTTATTTCAATAAACATCCCAGGCAATCCTTACAATCCTTGCCGTATCCTTGCCAAGAGCGAGCAGAGAACAACTCGTGAAACTTTAGAGGCTTTAATTTTTATCAGGAAAGCAGGTCAGGAGTGTGTGAGCGATACATCGATTGCACTGCACGATGCAGAAATGAAATTCCTTTCGCGCCTGCTTGAAACACTTCCTGTTTGACGGTTTCCGTATTCCTTGTATTCCGTATTCCTGGTGACTCAATATGACTGGACATCCTCTTTAGCAATAGTGTCTCCTGCTGACCTATATGACAAGGTCGTAGAAGTGTTCCAGAACTTAAAAGAAAGTGCTACCCGAACAATACATATCAAACAGCGTAATGCGGATAACAAGTGGATGTCGTCTGACATACTCGCTGCAATAAAAGAGAAAGATTTACTTTGGGCCCAATGCAAGCGTGCCCCGAATTGTGCAGACCTACGGGTTCAATTTAAGCAGTTGAGAAATAAAATTAATGCCATGATCCGCTCCGCCAAGCGAATACATTTCCGAGATAAATTTAAAGCTGCTAGTTACAGTAGTAAGAAAACGTGGTCGTTAATTAACAGCTTTAGAGGAGCTAATACGCGAGCTAATATAATGAATTATTTTCCTCCCAGTTTCTCCAGTGGCCGACAGAATATTGCTGATGAGTTTAACAACCACTTCTCTCGTGTAATTAGAAACACAAACTTGCATGTAGGTTTGTGCTCTTTGCGTCACAGCATTGGTGAATCGGCATATCCGCCTTCAATTTCTCAGGAAGAGCTCAGATCGATTATTTTCCATATACAATGTAATAAATCTCCTGGAATTGACGGTATTTCCATTAATGATTTGCGCAGAACATATGAATACATCCAAGAGGTTTTGTTAGCACTACTCAGTCGCATAATATCAAGTGGTGACATTCCTGTAAAACTGAAAACGGCCATAGTTATACCTCTTCATAAAAGCGGTGCGCATAATAAAATTGAAAATTATCGCCCGATTTCAATTCTGCCTTCTATCGCTCATATACTAGAAAAACACTTATTGTTAACGATGACAAGCTTTCTGGACAAACACAGAATTTTATCCCCGAGTCAGTATGTTTTCCGGCCTGGCAAAGGCACTCAAACCCTTCTGGAAGATTTCTCTGATCAGTTAAATGTAGCTTTCGATAATAATAAAGTTGCTTGTGCACTCCTTCTTGATTGTAGCAAGGCTTTTTATAGTGTTCACCATGGTCTGTTGTTAAATAAGCTTTTTTTTTTGTTAGGATTTCGAGGTGCTTTCTGGTCGCTGTTAGCTAATTTCCTTCGGGATAGGCGCCAGGTCGTCTCAGTTGGGCAAGTTCATAGCGCATTCTCCATTATTAATGCTGGAGTTCCGCAGGGATCTATACTCAACCCATTATTATTTAATATTTTTGTAAATGACCTGTGTAGCATGATACCCGTTTCTCTTTATCAATACGCCGATGACACGATGATCGTAACTTCTGCCAACAGCTACTATGAAGCAATTGCTTCTTTACAGTCTGCTGCCACAAAAGCTATGGACTGGTTTAGAGATAATCTAATTAATATCAATGTATCGAAGACGCAATTAATCTGCTTCCATAATCCTTTGAGCAAGGTAACGCTTGATTATCCTCTTGTTTTGCATTGTTCAAAATGTTTATCTTGTTCTTGTAGACCATTACTGTATTCATCTGTTGTAAAGTATCTTGGTTTATATCTTGATAGCGACCTTTCTTGGAACAGCCACCTGGCTTATGTTTGCAAAAAACTTCGCGCCGTATCATGTCTACTGTACAATATAAGATATTACATGCCATTATCGGTAAGGAAAAGAATAACATACGCTTTAGGCTACAGTCTGCTGCGGTATGGAATAACAATTTACGGGCACTGTGCTGTTCGCTGGCATAACAGAATAAATGCTATACTGCACTCCCTCTTAAAAAACATATCTTATGATCTGAGCCTGAATGCTGACGCAGACCGTTTCAAAATACTTTCAATGCCGAATTTCAATGATCTTTTAATGCAAACGGTTGGTTTAAAATACTTCTGGTCCAGTGAATTCCTAGTTCCGTACACTTCTTCCGTTGCTTAAGGCCCAGGGATCCCTTTTGGAGGCCACGCTGTTCCAGAAGGTACGGCACTAGAGCTCGCGCCCATTACGTTCCAACGTACTTCAATAAATTACCCCCCAGCACCTTCTGTGCAAAAACGAAATACAAGTTAAAGAGACTGCTGAGGCATATATGTTTGTAAAGGCGTATTTAATTGTTCCTTTTGATTACCGTTATTGCTTGTGTTCATCCATGTCATTGTGCATTTTCTTTGTACCATGAC
This sequence comes from Dermacentor silvarum, assembly GCF_013339745.2. Lineage (NCBI taxonomy): Eukaryota > Metazoa > Arthropoda > Arachnida > Ixodida > Ixodidae > Dermacentor > Dermacentor silvarum. Next base: position 180,796,242 of record NC_051158.1, on the reverse strand, counting down.
GATCAGATTGGTGTATGGTAACATATTATCTTATCGTTATTTTTTTCACACGCATTTCTGTGTGTCTATGTTTAATTATGCTCAACGGAAGTTCTTTTCATAGACACTCTATAACTTTGAATAACTTTTCTTCTGTGCTATACTCGAGTTCGCTGCTTATCTATTAGTGTACCGTGTATGGTTTTGCTGCCTGCCAGGCTCTGCCGCTCAAGCTTCCGAAGGCTTTGGCAGGCCTGTATGAATGTATTGATTTTATTATTGGCAATAAAGGTATTATTATTATTATTATTATTATTATTATTATTATTATTATTATTATTATTATTGTAACGGTGCGCCTGCGCAGCTTGTGGATATATGCACCTGTGGGTCTGGCTTCAATAAATGAGTTGTTAGTTTGTGCCTGTGTTCGTCTTCCTTCCTGTTGTGCCGTCCCGTTGCCCGCTATTTCAAGATTGTTCTCATATCAAAATACCAACTAGCCCAACATTCAACTTTTTTTAAAGATGAAATTTTTTTTAAATTGGATAAGCTGTCGGAAGGGCTCGGCAGTGAACACTTTGCCTTTACGACTGGCCAGGCCTCTACCGGAATGAGTCACACACTTAGTACTTCATGCTGCTCACCCGTAGCATGAGCATACGTACGTCGAAAAGGCGCGCATTTATTTGACTACGTTTGTTTTCGAGATCTCAATATTGGTAACTCTGGGTGCGAAATCTCGTTAAAACGATGAAAGCAGGAGCACGACCACGCACCGCTTTTTCTCCGGTTCTGCCATTGATGCGTGCTCACTAGGCATTTCAGTCCTCAGGCGGCTGGCTGCACATCCATAAAGCCCATTGCAATACTGAGCTGCTGATCGCCAGCGTACGTTCGCGCAGTGGCGCTGCGCATTTCGGCGCCCTTCCGACCGGTCTTGTCAGCGGCCCCAGTGTCGCGGCGAATGCGCTGTGCCGACTCCTGCCTTATGGGCTGCGACCCCGTGTTGAGACCAAGCGCCCCGGGAGCCGTTTCGGTGCTATCTTTCCGGCCGGCGCGTCTCGGTGCGCGGTCGTAAGAGCGGCGTTTACGGCCGCTAATGGCCCCGCTTAGAGCTCAGCACAGAGTCCCCCGTCGCGGCAATTTGTGCGGCCGCGTGTTCGCTCGTCTTGTTTCGCTTGTAGCGCTTCCGTTAGAAGGCCTCACTGCTTATTCACGTCCCAAGACTCTAAGGAAGGTGGGCATACCTCCAAAGCAAAGGGCAAATCATGTGCTCGTCAGTGCAGCTTCGGAAGTTCACGAAGAAGTGAAAATACCTGGTTTTTAACGCTTTGGCGACCCCGCTTCGAGGCACCCTAGAACGTATAATCATAAATCTTGGAGGCCATGGAATTTTTAAATACTTCTCTCGACGCAATCGTAAACTCAGGGAGCCGTAGGTTTTGGCTATTTGTGAATGCTTTCGAGAATAAATTTTAATCGCCAAACAACGCAGTTTATATTGCCTAATGTCACATTTAGGGCCCATTCACACTTGCGACTAGGCGAGGTCGCGCGACCAAGTTAGTCGCAAAGCGACCAGTCGCAACTAGTCGCAAATGGTCGCTTTTCTCGAAATGCGACCGTTTCAGGCCAGTCGCTCACTGTTCGATTTTTCAGTCGCGCGACCGCAGTCGCAGAACAGTTGAACCAATCAGATGTGAAGGAATAGGACGTCCGAATACGCTGACGCTTATTTACCGCGGCGATTACATTTCAAGCAGACGTGAACAGCATATCGTGGGACATTTCGGTTTAGCGACTCATCGGTCGCATTTTCAGTGTGAACATCGTTCGTCTTGAGTAGATTTCTGGTCGCCAGTCGCAATCGGTCGCGCGACCTCTCCTAGTCGCAAGTGTGAATGGGCCCTTAATCTGGACTGTATATATGATGCTGTGCGCACTAGAACAGTCTGCCTATAAGTATTTTTTTTTATTCGCTGGCAAGATGCGGTTATGTAGTTAAGCAAAACAAGCATCACATTCACGGTGCCCGCGCTCGCAGAATGCAAAGAGCTATTTTTGACGTTATTGACGTTGGCGATCCTCCTGAATCTGATGTTATACAGGCGGGTGTTTTGTAGCAGATGCTTAGTGCTATAATACAACGGTAATTTGCTGCATCAAACATTATTATGCGCCCATCCCCGAGATGAATATTTATGGTCTCGGTGATATGCAAGCTAGAAGCAAGACGTATTTTATGTCCTGCTGCAGCTACGTAAAAGGAGTTAGCAGGCAAGATTAGCAGGTGAATTTTGCATTAAAGTGATTGCAGCGACGTAGCAACGATACAGAAAAAGCTAGCAGTTCCTTTGCGTGAGCGTCAGATGCGTGGATGGGTGTTGCCCCTGTCTTTATATCATTTGCTTACTTTGCAGTCTCGAGATGTAGGCCCAGCGGGGATCCTACGAAGGAAAAACTATGAGGCATACTGTTCTTTCCCGGTATGGTCTTGAGTAATTCCCATTTTTAGTTCTACAAAAACAAGGATCAGATACAAGAATTTTACCCAACCTTTAAGATAAACTGTGGAAATCATCTTGTTCAGGCTTACAGCTCAAGACTAGGGCTCAGCGCTTTCAATTTAGAGGGTTAATTATACGCCAAAATTTGTTTCCGGAATTTTGTTTCGACAGAAAAACGTCAGTGCAAGTGTGCCTGACAGGTAAGGAGGCGATCGGCGAGTTTCTGCGAGTCTTCATGCGTAGCGATGCAAAGAGACAGGCCAGTTCAATCACAAGTTATCCGGCCGCCCAAGCAGTCTTTACTTTCATTTCATTTATAAACTCTAAAGCCCGAAATATTACTGAGAGCAGTGGAAGTTACAAATAAACGTAAATATACGTATAAGAATCAGCCATACAGTACATACTGGTGATTACTAACAAAATAAACATGAAATTAAATAATCAGAAACAACAGCCGTCAAGACATGAACATCGGGATACAAGTGACGGAGGCTGGAAGGTGGTTCGAGTGTTCTTGTTTTTGCAACGGAAGAAATAATTTTCATGTTAGTGGGACTCTTGGGCACATCAATTTTGAAATGCTTGCCGCCGCAAAACCACATGTACGGTGAAAGCAAAAAAAGGCGTTCACGTACGTTTGGGTTAAAGTTATTTATTCAACGAAAAAAAGTCGCAGTGTCGCCCGAAAGGCGAAGCATCGATTGTGATAGCAAACTGTGGACAGCTATACAAAGTAAGGATAGTAGTTTTATCAGCCGTGTAAACTTGTAAACGTAGGCATACTAACTAAATTAACAAGCATGGTGTCCCGCGCGCACAAGAAAACATGAACGCATCTCACTCGATGACCGCGGAAACTGGATGTCAAAGCGCTGTAGTGAGTAAGCGCAGCGGCGAGCTTCGTGCCGGCGCTCGCATCAACGCGATCTTAGCCGCGAGAACACAGAGAGGACGGAGTGTGCCCAACCGCAGATGGCTTTCAAGATACAGCCGCACAGGTGGGCGCTCGCGGCGCCGAACGCGCCCCCCCCCCCCCCCCCTGCCCCCGAAGCCTGCCGGCCCGGAGGGAGTGTGCGACCGCCGTAAAGCGTGGCCCCTCCACCTGGCCACCCTCCCCGTGGAGCGTTGTGAGTGACTGGAAGGCTGTGCTTCCTTCCCGCTTCCCGCCCTTGTGTGCGATTGCCGCGTCACCGTCGCATGCTTTCACTCCCACATACAGCGTATGGCACGCGGTGACGATTTTATCGCCCGTGGACTTCATACGAAACCTCACGGCGACGACAACGGCAACCGCGGAATTTCGCCTAGAGTGTCCATATAATTGCCATCGCAACAAAAAGACACAGGCGTGAGGTTTTAACGACGCAGTGAAATGTTAGGCAGGTTTAGATTTACTTTCACTTACTACCGCTAGCTGCGCGATATTGAATGGTTTCCAGATTAAGAATGTGCGTGTTAATATGTGGGTTCCAGATCGATTATTCATAATCTAAATTACATCATGGTAGTATATTGCATAACAGCAGTTGAAGATTAGTGGGTGCAAAGAAAACATTCCGCCGAAGGTAGCCAAGAGCACGATGAGCGTTACTGACTACATAATGAACGGGATTCTGCTCGGAATTATTGTCAGAGATCTTGACGGCTGAAATAATATTTGACAAGATTAACTGGCGTTAAGGGAGTGTTATAGAAAAGGTACATGCAAGGCTCAATCCAAGAGACACGACGAAAAAATTTATATATCTCAAAGTAATTGATATATCGTAGGTGGTTAATGTAGATAAGAAAGAGTGAGAGCCACAATACAAAGCGGTGAGGCGTCCGATATGTTACCGGGCTCGAGCGTGATCTCTTCGGAGCTGTTACAGGCTGCATGTGATTAGAAAGAAAGCAATCGATACATGGCGAGACGTGGAGGTTAATTTTAAGCATACTGGGCTTAAGAAGCAGCGATTTGTGGCACACGGAATCACATATGCTTTACCGAAACTGATAAAAATGCAATTAATGATTCATTTAAGGTATGACGCACAAAAAAATCGTTGGTAAAAGATACGAATACTTATATATTTTCGGCCGTTCTGACGGCCGCTGCGAACAAAACAATGTGCGCAGTGTGGGAGCAGGGGAGAGGCGAGAGGGAATCAGGGTGCTCTTCTAACTGCCAGTCATCTGGCCTTGTAAGTATCAGAACGAACAGCTGGAGACAATTCCTCGTCAAGGCCTCAGAGTTGTCCTGGGATTGTCAGAAGCAGCGGCGACTGTCTTCTCGCTTCTCTATGACCGCCTGCGCCGTTATGTCGACTAAGTGAATGGAACCTATGTCGAATACTTCTAGTGTGTTTCGGCGACGTGTGGAGTCGCATGCTTTTATGGCAGTCAATACTATTGTATTCCTGGCTTGGAGTTTCTCAAACAAACGCAGAAAGGGACTACCAGCTGACAATTCCTCGTTGAAACAACCAACGCTCTACGCCTACAGCGGAAGCACACTCGTTGCACACTATTGGAACACTTGGATTGGACGTATAACTAACACATGCTAATTTTCACCGACTGTTTGATGGATAAGGAGTGCGGAGCAAGCGCAGCAGCGTTTGTGATTTCGTCCCTCAAGATGTCCTCGGCTATCCGACTTGACTGCGTCATCTCGGCAACAGTATACCAGAACGTTTCCATTGATGCAGCCTAAATGAAACGGAAATGTTGTCGAGCTCAGCAAGTTGTAGTGTATGGGACAGCAAGCCCGCACTGCAGTTATTGCAGCAAGGCTTTGTGTTGGAGAAGTGCCCACCAAGTTCTAAACGGCTTTATGGATAACTGCGCCTATTAATGATTGCTTCCGTCGCATGTAGACAAATGAGGCGCCTGATCATCATCATCATCATCATCATCAACCTATATTTATGTCCACTGCAGGACGAAGGCCTCTGCCTGTGATCTCCAATTGCCCCTGTCTTGCCCTAGCTGATTCCAACTTATGCCCGCAAATTACCGAACTCACCCACTCGCCTAGTTTTCTGCCGTACTCGACTGCACTTCCCTTCTCTTGGTATCCATTCTGTAACCCTAATGGTCCACAGGTTATCCATCCTGCGCATTACATAGCCTGCCCAGCTACATTTTTTCGGCTATCCATGTTTGCTCTTTGAGCCACACCGCTGTCTTCCTGTCTCTTAACGTTAGGCCTAGCATGCAGAATTATTATGAAGAAGTCAAACATAATGTTTAATAGCCTGGCAAGGAAACAAGAATTCAGGATCGCCAGTCAGCCTCTAGAGTCTGTAAAGGAGTACGTTTATCTAGGTCAATTACTCACAGGGGACCCTGATAACGGGAAAGAAATTTACAAAAGAATAAAAGTGGGTTGGAGTGCATACGTCAGGCATTGCCAAATCCTGACAGGGAGCTTACCACTGTCATTGAAAAGAAAAGTGTACAATCATTGAATTCTATCGGTGCTAACATAAGGGGCCGAAACTTGGAGGTTAACAAAGAAGCCAGATAACAAGTTAAGGACCGCACAAAGAGCGATGGAACGAAAAGTGTTAGGCCTAACGTTGACAGGCACCTGATAGACTTGCTAGTATAGCAAGTCTACTTCATGCTACTGCTACTTCATGAATTCATCACACAAGGATGGGTAGAACCACTTCGTAGGTCTCGGCCAGCCTGGTTTGAATGGGGTGTTCCTCAGTACTGCGCCTAACAATCTAGCAAACGCTGTACTTTTGTAAGATAGTGTAAATATCGAGGCCCGTAATAATAGAAAGGCTCTTACGCTAGATTTTTCGTCCGAACGAATTTCCACGAATTCTTTTGCTGGATCTGTTATTAGCGAATGTGGCCTGCCAGTGGCAAAAATCGCTTACGAGCGAAAGGCTTTGGGAGTGCGGAGCCAGTTTTCTAATCAGGCCACAAAAACAAGTCTAACGCGTACTTGCCTCGTGCCAAAGCGAAACAGCGTTTTCAAACTCTTGACGCGTGCGCCACGTTTCGTAGCACGTGCGCGTCAGAGCACGAGTGTGCGAAAGCGAGAAAGCTGTGGCAGCCGAAGAGTAGGCGATGTGGTTGGTGGGGATGCTGTGTCGCATTTCTCCGCCATCTTGGCTGTCACCTATAGGACAGCTGTCAGCCGAAGTCTACGAAGTTTGTCGTTAAGTCCGCTGCACATCTAATATAGAGGTGCACCGTTTCGGCTTGCCTCTTTATCAAAGCTTCTCTTGTGCGATTCTCCCAGTGCGTGTTATACACATAGTGATTTTTTTAAGGAAATGAAAAATTACAACTTGTGCTGAAGTGGTGATGGAACGATCTAGTGAATTTGCTGAATTGTGTAAATCTGAACCTGTAATGTACATAATATACAGAATATAACACTATCAACATTTCATTCTTCACCCCTCTCTGTTCTTAAGCCCTTACTAAGCTAGCATGTATTGAGAAGTTAAGGACATAATTTTTTTTCTTTTTTTTCTGCAGCCATTCATTCTCTACTAAAAATGTATTGTGTGTATTTTTTTGCATGGCTCAAACATTCCCATTGCTTCTGCACCTCCGTTGTGTAAAGTGTGTGATGTCATGTAGCCAGATGTAACAAAGGAGGTCGAGTCCCAGAAGCTGCGTCTATGCAAACATATCGTCAAGCATTTCCTCCTATTTATTCCGTAAAATGAATCAATCAATAATAAAAAAGAAATAAACAAAGAAAGTAGTATATATCGGTGGGCTATTTGGTTGGTCATCATTGCTGTAAGGGCAGCGCACTTGTGCATAACTTGTGCATCCACGGACGAACCTAATCGTTTTTATCTCCTTTCGCGTTTCTGCATGTATCCACGAAGTGCGCCGCCTTTTCTAAGAAATCCGGCAGAACCCATCTGACGATGAATGTTGACGTTAACGTGCTTAGAATTCAAGCGAGGTATTGCTGCAGACACCTTTATTTGCAATCTTAAGTGGTCATGCCGGCTAAGAATCCCAGAAGCAGTATTTCACTCATGCGCTGCAGCGCCGTCACAGATAGCTGCACTACTTTCGGACACCAGAAGGAAAGCTCAACTAAACGAAGCCTTCCAATCGCCGCCGCTTTGTTCCGCTGACTCTAGAATTATCGGTCAGCATATTCACTTCGAATGAACTATGGAGGCTTGCATATGCGTCAATTTCTAAACTAAACCGTTTTTTTTTCTTTTATTATTATTTGTTTTTTGTGATCACCTACAATAGCGGGCGTTTCCGCTTTTATCAGCAGTACATCCATCTGCGGAGTGCGCTGGCAGTAAGTCGATAGAGGTTAGAAATAAATATATCATCCCCACAGTAGAGGAAGTAGGCTAACAATGCTGTCGCCAATCGGTAGCTGCAGCAGCACAGAACTTCATGACTAAAGGCCGGAATTCGCACTATTGTAGAAAGACAGCTGTGACGGCAGAACACCTGCTTCAACCAAGCAGGGACCCACGCAAGAGCAACATAGGGGCGTCATTTCTCGTCCCACTTACTCCGTATGCTGGCATCAGTGATTCCAAGTTATATGGACGAGACATGAGAGCGCACCAGTCACTTACGCAGCTGTAGCAGCACAGAACTCCACGACTATTAGCCGCACTTTGAATATTGCAGGTTAGTGCTACGATTTCTTTCTCATACGCCCAGTGTTTGATTTTATAGCTGCTAGCGCGGCTTCATATACCAATAAGTCATAATGGTTTTGGAGGTACAAAACAGTGCGTGGAGAAAAGATTTTGAACTGTTGGACCATTCACTCACATGTTGTGAATGCGAATGTTTCTACCAAAGTGCAAAATGGTCGGGTTTGTGGCAGAATTGGTAGGACTAAAGCTGAAAAGTACGGTAAGACATAGCGCTGCATGGAACGTCGTCTTTCCAAGCTGACATGCGAGGACCTGATGTGCAAGACATACCAATATGGCGCAAAACAATTATCGAGAAATTCAATCAAATATTGTTATTAAGGCAGATGGTGCGAGCTGTTACAAATAAAGAAGAAGGTGCGCCGAGCACGCGCAGCTGCCACGGGCGCTGCTCGCTCAGTTGCTACTAGATGACGAACGAGTCAGACGTCCGGGTCCGGGCCTATTTCCCGTCGGTATTTTGCTACAATTTTGGTGCGGAAACCCACCCTGTCGTCCGGCCATCGAGTTCCGGCCATGGAGCAACAACTCACCAAGCGCAGCTTCGTCTGGAGGGCCATCACCAAGGCCATTTCTACGATCGACGCCTTGCTGTCAGATGTTCCGCCCTAGAGCGGGTGCTGCACCAGCACCTCTAGCTCGTCTTGGTGAAGCAGGTGGCTGTCGTCGAGTTTGACTGCGCAACACAAGACACGCTCACGGATGCAGACCTGGAGGCAGACCTGGAAGCAGACCTGGCCACAGCTTTCGAATACGAACAAAAGGTCCACTTCACCAAGAAAAGTGTGCGCCTCGCAACTGAACCGCGTCCACCGATCCTTGCTGGTCCTACCGCGCAACTTGGCTCGCCACCGTACCCAGCCAACACCTCCTAGTCTAGGTGGTGTTGACCCAGCTGCCCCCTCCGCCGCGCCAGGAGTACCGCCCGCGGCGTCTTTCCCCCGCGTTTCCCGGCCAAAGCTTCACATCCCAAGCTTTTCTGGGGAGCAACGCGACTGGCAATGCTTCTGGGACCAGTACCAGGCAAGCATTCACAGCAATGACTCGCTCACAAAGATTGACAAATTTAAATATCTGCAGAGGTACCTGTCCGGGTCAGCTAAAAAAGCAATTGACAGTATCCGCCTCGACGAGGCAACTACGATGTCGCCATCAAAGTGCTGTCTGACCGGTTCGGCCGTCGCGACATGCTGGTCGACGGGCGTGTGGACCACCTACCCGCAATGGCACCTATTCGTAGTTCCGCCGATCTAGACAAACTTCGAAATCTCTATGACGACATCACTTTCCGCACAAGTGTACTAGGGGGCCTTGGCGTTTCACCAGATGAGTATGCTGCTGTTCTGCGACGCGTCATCATGAAGGCCTTACCACCTGACCTTGGTTTACTGTACCGTCAGCGGCTGAATAAGGCTGCTTCGTCGATCCACGACATGGCAGCGGTTACAGACAATTCGCAGCAAGATAAACATCTGGTTACCTTCCTGCGAATTCAAGGGCAGGCGAGGGAGGAAGGCACCTTCAACCAAGCCAGCTCATCTACAAGCCACCGGCATCATCCACGTGAATTGCGACCTCTGGAGCTAAACCCGCCCTCTGCAGCGGCTCTATCAACTGAAGTGATGTCGCAATACACGCGCCCCTGCCTCCTGTGCAACGCGTCGGACCACACCATTCTGGAATGCTCCACGTCGCTCACTTCTGAAGAAAAACGCAGGAAGCTTCAGGTGCGCAGGCGTTGCTTCCGTTACGCCAAGCGTAACCACGTTGCCAGTGAATGCCGAAGTGCCAGAAACTTGAAATGCGCCCACTGTGCTGGCCAACACTTGACGTCGCTATGCAACGTGTGTACTCCGACTCAAGAGCAAGCAAAGCGTCTGGCCAACGCCTCTGCGCCGTCCGTGCAACGCCCAATTGGGTCGGAGTCAATCACACACCACTTCCTGCAACATCTGTGTCCACGAGTTGCACCGGTCTCATGCCGGTGTTACTACAAACGGGCAGAGCTTGGGCTGTCACACCAGGAAGGTCATTTTTGCTGCGTTTCCTGCCTAGCACTCGCAGTCAGTGCACTTTCGTTCGGCGGGACGTTTCTCCACCACTTAATTGTCCTGTTCAAGGCGTTGAGTGGCTCAACCGATTCACGTTCGGGAAAACTCAGCGCCCTGTGACCCTGACATGTAACCGAGTGTCGGTGACACTCCGCCGCCAGCACAGTACCAACGAGACCACTATAGATGCCCTCGAAGTGCCGCAAATCTCTGTGGTAACCAGCCCACCAGCGGATAGCGTGATCATCACCAGGATGACACATCACGGTCTTGTTTCCGCTGATGCACGCTCTGAGGCGACGACTTTCCGGGAGGACGAGATCAGCATCCTGATAGGCTCCGATCTCTACTGGGAGGTTGTAACCAGACAGATAACTCGGCTATCACCACAGGTTACGGCAGCGGAGACCCTTTTTGGGTGGACCATCCAGGCAACACTCCACGATTTACCCAAAGGTTCCGCTGTTTAAACCACATCACTCTTCCTTGCTGTCGGAGAGCCTGCGGCAAACGACGCCTCCCTTTACATGGACATCTCTTCTCTGTGGCGCCTCGACACCCTTGGAGCGCAAGGTGATCCTGGCGATAAACATGACACCCACATGGCTCTGAAGGAGTTCGAACGCCACGTTTTGAAGAAAGGATGACGTTACGAGGTTCCTCTCCTTATTCTTTTCTTTCTTTCTTTCTTTCTTTCTTTTGGCCTATTAAAGGCAAATTCGGCACAAAATTGCCTTGAGAGACACGGCTAAAGGCTGAGGAAATGCCTGACTTGGCCGTGACACCCTGGCAGCAAAGCAGCGACAGGATACAGTGGATACGGCTGGCGTCGAGCCAGGTCTCGACGCCAGCCACAACAACTTCGCCCTCGCTAGGCAGAGGCTCTTGATGCAGCTCCGACGCTTCAAGCAACAACCAGATCTCCTCGCCCAGTATGAGAAGACGATCCAGACGCCTTTTGACGAATGTCACGCCGAACTAGTTTCAGACCAAGACGTGCCCTTCAAGCCGAACACGTACTACATGCCGGATCATGGAGTGATTCGACGCGACGCAGTCCCCACCAAACTCAGAGTTGTCTTCGATGAATCGTCTCATGATCCCGGTCAACCAGCCCTGAACAGCGTGCTTATCAAAGGGCCAAAAATGGGTGCTGATTTATGGAAACTGCTCCTCAACTTCAGGTTTCATCCAATCGTTATGGTGGCTGACATAAAGAAGGCGTACCTGCAAATGGTCATTCGGCCCGAAGACAGAGATGCACTCCGTTTCTTGTGGATCCCTCATCTTCCGACGCAGCATCAACCATTGCCGCCAATCGCTCACTGGCGGATGACCCGCGTTCCGTTCGGCGCCACGTCCAGCCCGTTTCTGTTAGCGGCAACGCTGCATCATCCCTTTTCTGTCACTGAAAGGCACTTTCCCGACAGAGTGGCATGCCTCAGAGAATCCTTTTTGCAGACGGTTTAGTAGTCGCTGCGAACAGCGTTCAGAAAGCGGTCCAAATTTATACGGAGGCAAGGACCATTCTAGCGGATGCCGGCATGGAGATTCGTAAATGGGCATCAAATCACCCAGTACTGTGAGAACACATCCAGAAGGTCCGGCTCTATGTTGAAGACGAAGGTGGCGATCCATACACTATGAAAGTCTTGGGGCTTTGCTGGGAAAGAAACGACGACTCAATCATCGTCAGTGCAGACCAGGTCATTAAGTTTGTGTCAGCCATGCCTATAACGAAACGAACAATTCTTCAAGGCTTTGCAAGGCTGTACGACCCTCTTGGCTTTCTCGCGCCATTCTCCGTTCGGGCCAAGTTGATTTTTCAAAATTTCTGGAAGTCGCAGCACCCATGGGATTGTAAGCTACCTCAAGAGCAGCTCACCGCGTGGAATGCCTGGGTTTCCGAACTTCCCACTTTGAGCAAGGTTCATCTACCCCGACAAGTCAACAGGCCACAACAACACACAGTTGGAGTCGCGGAGCTGCATATCTTCGCAGACGCCAGTCTGTAGGCGTATGGCGTTGCAGTCTACGTGTGTTCCGAATTGATGAATTCCCACGTGCGCAGTACACATCTTTTACTGAGAGAGGGACGAATCGCGCTTTTGAGGCCCCTGTCGCTGCCTCGTTTAGAGCTTCTTGTCTGCTTGACGGCTGCCCGCCTCTACGACTGCATGAGAGGATACAGTGTTTCAAAGCAGCAAGACCGTTTTTCTGGGCTGACTCCCAGATAGCCATTTATTGGGTGTCGCAAGGTCCCGGACGTCGCGACCTGTATGTTAGAAACTAGGCCGCAGAAATACAGTGACTGACAGCTGGCAACATGTGGACCCACTGCAGAAGCAAAGAAAACCCGGTCGACTCACAAGAGGTAATGCGGGGGTCACGCTCCTGCGTTCGTCAATGTGGTGGAGAGGTCCTACTTGGCTGTGTCTACCCATGCACATATGGGAGACCGACGTCACCTGCTCAATCCCCTTAACCGCTCATCTCTTAGCTCCAGACACCGCATGCATTGTCACCGCCGTGCAACCACAAGCGTTGCTCCAGGTCGCAGACTACAGCCAGTACTTGCGCCTTCTTCGGGTTACTCCATAGGTCTACCGTTTTATCGGCAACACATTTCTACGACGAGCCCCTACGTCCGGACCACTCAGAAAGTGAACGAGCCGACCATTACTAGATTGAACAAGTTCAGCAGATGCGCTTTTCTGACGACATAAAAACACTTTCATTTAGTAAACCTGTACCAGCTTCATCTCGCCTGCTACTTCTACGTCCGTTGCTCGACGACAATGGACGTATCCGCATTGAAGGACGTCTCCAGCTTTTGACAGGCCTTCGGTCAGTCCGCCGCCCTGTTGTGCTTCCTGGTCGTGAGGTTGTCGCGGAGCTGCTCATTCGTTCAACCCACCAACGGATGCTTCACTCTGGCGTCGAACAGACACTCCCCGAGCTAAGCGAAAGCTTCTGGCTGCTAAAAGGACACGAATCAGTAAGTCGGCCCTGAGAGGATGTCTGATTTGCAGAAGACGCAAGCTCGCACCCGAGTCAGCACCCATAGCACCATTGCCACGAGACCGGATTTCTGAAGCGAGTCAATTTACAGTTGTCGGGGTTGACTTCTGCGGACCACTTTATTGTTGATCAGCACAGCAAAATCACCCCAAAGTCTACGTTGCCGTCTTTTCATGGGCGGTAACACATGCTCTGCATCTTGAGCTTACAGCTGACATGACAGCCACCGGCTTCCTCAGTGCATTTAGGCGTTTCATCTTTCGTCGGGGCGTCCCTTTGACAATTTATTCGGACAACGCCCTTTCCTTTCATCACTGCACTGGACAACTCGGAAATAATCCCGCATTCAGTTGGTCAGATTGCACGTCGTATCAAATGGAAGTTTGGCGTCGAGCGAGCGCCTTGGTGGGGAGGATGGCGGGAACGACTTGTTCGCATCACTAAGGACACATTGAGGCGTGCTCTAGGTCGAAATTCTCTCTCCTTTGAAGAGATAACAACTATTATGAGTGAGATAGAGGCGAACATGAACAGCTGTCCCATAAAACATTGGTGTATAGACCCTGACGAGCTATGCCCTCTGACGCCTTCACACTTCTTACTTGGCAAACGTGCAATGTGCTTGCCTCAAGAGTTGGACGCCACACTACCCCAGTCACCAAGCGTCGATCTGCGACGTCGAAGCATGCATCGGGAAGCTTTAACAGACCATCTCTGGAAGCGCTGGCGCAAGGAGTACTTGCTGCGTCTGCGCTCTGCACACGAGGCGACACCCAAGCTGCCACCACGACTTCAAGTAGAAGACGTCGTCCTGGTGCACGACGACGATTCGCCGCCTACCCTGTCGAAGCTGGCCAGGGTGACGGAACTGCTTCCTGGTCACGACGGCGTCGCTTGAGCATGCTGCCTGAAGCTGGCGCCCGGCTCCGTGATAAGGTGTCCCGTTCGAAAGGTTTACCTTCTTGAAGCCGGCAACATCTAGCAATTTTATAAATTGCAGCTGGCAACATCTAGCAAATTTTAGGAAATAAAGAAGGTGCGCCGAGCACGCGCAGCTGCCACAGGCGCTGCTCGCTCAGTTGCTACCAGATGACGAACGAGTCAGACGTCCGGATTCGGGTCTAATCCCCGTCGTTATTTTGCTATACAAGCATTAAGGATGCGAGGCACTGCTGCCGCTGCTGCCGCTGCTGCCGCTGCTGCCGCTGCTGCCGCTGCTGCCGCTGCTGCCGCTGCCACCGCTGCCACCGCTGCCACCGCTGCCGCCGCTGCCGCCGCCACCGCCGCCGCCACCGCCACCACTGCCTCTGCTGCTGCGGCTCCTGTTGTTGCGGCTGCTGTTATTGTTGTCGTCGTCTGGTACGGTGCATGCGGGGGGATAGTTGAGGGCCCGGGAGATGGGTCTATGAGACCTGTACAACGAGAGCGCCCTCGGCGTCGCCCGAATGCCCCACGGAGCTCCCTAGGCGGTGCCACATTTCCCTCTGGAACTCCCTGGCTGTCGACACAATGTCCTCTGGACGGCTCTAACTACGTGTGAGCCCCCCTCAAAAGCATTGCAGAAGCTCCAGCGCTTACCACTGTACTCACATGCAGCCTCCCATAGAACAGATAGAATGGTACAGAGGAAATCGAGCGAGGAGACAGAAAATGGGCAAGGGCAACACCGTCTCGAAACGCGTGAAGAAATAGTAAAACCTCTTCAAATTAAGTCGATCGGGAATGCGGTGTAATGTTACACAGCTTCTAGCTAGCTGCTATACGAGAAAAAGACTGGAGAATGTGGGCCTATTCCGAAGGAGGAGCAGTCTACCACACCGTTTCAAAACGCTAGCTACTTACTACCAAGGGAATGCAAGCAACTGGCAGGATACGTCCCAAAGAGCTAGGTGATTTCGGCACGACAGACTTTGTGTGCGAGCCATAGAAAAAAATAAAAGCATAGTCTATTGGCTAAAGCAGCGGAATTCTGTGCATGAAGAGAGGGGTTCAATTTAACCATCGGAAATTTGATTTTATTTTTAACGCGATAGTAACTATATGGACACTTCACGCGCATTTCTGCCGTCGGCGTCGCCGTGAGTTTCCATGTAAAGTGCAAGGCCGATAAAATCGTCACCGCGCAATGTATGCTGTATGTGCGAGTGAAAGTGTGCGAGAGTCAGCCGGCAATCGCGGCTCAATCTTGCGCACTCAAAGGAGGAAAGCGAGAAGGAAGCGCGCCGTCTTCCGTGGCGCGCAACGTTTTGGGAGGAGGTTGGGAGGGGGAGCGCGTTCTACTCCAGGCAGCCCGGGCGGCCATGCGCACCCGCCTGGGAAGCCGTATCTTGAAAGCAATCTGCGTCAGGAACACAGGCCGCCATGGGCTGTGTTTTCGCGGCTTTAGTTCGTGTTGATGCGAGACGTAGCACAATAGTCGATTCGCTCGCTGCTGTAGCCACGATTTCTCACTCAAGCCTTTTGACAGCGAGTTTCCCCAGTCATCGAGTGAGATGTGTTCATGTTTTCGCGCGTGTGACAACCAAGCTTGTTCATTTAGTTATTATGCCCATGTTTACCAGGTTATACGACCGTTAGAACTACTATCCTTACTTCATATTCCACTAATTCGTCCACTAATTTCCTATAGCAATCGATGCTTCCCCTTTCTGATGAAACTGCGACTTTTTTATTGCGATAGCAATTATATGGACACTTCAACCGGATTTCTGCCGTCGGCGTCGTCGTCGCCGTCACCGTCGCCGTCAGGTTCCCTATAGATAAAATCTTCGCCGCGCGCCGTATGCCCGAGCGGAAGCGTGCGAGGACGCGCGCTATCACGGAGAGCGCACGCACTCAATCTCCCACGCGCAAGCAAGGAAGCGGGAAGCCAGCGCTGGAGGGAGCTGGGGGGAGGGGGGGGGGGCGCACTTCTACTCTGCCAGCAACCGCGCTCGTCGCTCGCTCGCACCGTCGCTTATCTCCACACGGCTCTGACCTTTATGCGCCGTGCATTCGCCGCTCAGTTTCCGTTGAAGCGTTAGACCGCACGTACCTTCGCCCGCTGCTTGCTACCAGCGTTTTGACAGTCGTTGTCTGCAGTCATTCAGTGTGATCTATTCATGTTTGTTTGTGCGCGCTCACACCACGCTTGTTCATTCAGTTAGTAATAGTCGGGCCACATTTTCCAACGCACGCTACACATGCAATGCTGCCCGGATCGGCAGTGCAGCGCTACAGGTGTGTCCCTTCGCACGCGCTGCCCACGGGAAGCGCTTCTCATGAACACCACCGTTTCACAGGCGCCTTCTCGGGGTCATCGAGTCTCTCTTCATGTCGGTCTACTTACGCCGCAGCACACCTGCTTACTTAATCAGCTCATGTTTACTACAATTCATATTGCTACCAAAGCCGCTCACCTTACTTCGTATGACATTGCTGTGTTGCTATCGCATTCATTGCTTCGCCCTTAGGGCAAAACTGTGACATTTTTTTTCGTTGAGGATTCCGGAAACGAAAACTGACAAGAACGCACATACCAACTAACCTGAAATACCTGGGATGAGCCCAATAATGCTTCACATTAGGAATTCTTGAGTTACAGAAGGTGCAAACTAATACTCAGTATTTATGTTGCAGGTAACCCGACGCAATCATAGATGATCATGGGATGAACAATACGCAAGAAATAGGCAATATACTTGTGCCGTCCGGGTTTCGAATGCTTAGTACACCCATCCCTATCGTAAAGAGCCTCCATGCCGAAACCAAGTTGAACAGCTCGGAAAGCTGTCGAAACTGAGACAATCGCGCTGACACTTTTAGTGCACCTATTCAACCTGAAACTGGAGCCGCGGCACTGCTAACTTCGCGGAAACCTTTAGAGGCGACGCACCATTGCCGCAGTCTTAAGGAGTAATTTCACTCAGTAATTTCATTCAATGCTGTGCAAGCTACGGGCAGTGCTGACGCTCTAGAATGTGCAGGAAAATAAATGCTGATTCATAACCCTTCTCTTACAGAGTTGCCATAACCCGAAGCTCATGCATCTGTAGAAACGAATGTTTCTACCGACCATGTTTCTACCGACCATAGCTTCTCCCTGACTAGTGCACCTCATTTTCAAGAGCTGGTGACATCAAAGTGCTTTAGGGGTAGACGACACCATTACCTCTAGTCCGATACTAGTCAAGAGAAATCAGGCTTTTCCCTGCCAAATGATCCCTTTCAGCCAATGGTGTCGCTGCGTCAACGTGACCTCACGGCAGACGACACGTTTCTTTCGTGCCATGGTCGCGAAAAAAAAAGCGTGTTCTTCCGCGCTTACGGACTTTTATCAAAATCCGTTATCCGCTGTTCGCGTACGGGGCTTCTGCGTTGTCGAGGAGGTGCTGCAAAAATGGTGCTAAAAAGCGCCCTCAATCCGAAACTGGGTAGTACCAAGCTCGGTCATCTGCTTCGGAAAGCATGTTTACAATATGGACCCGCCACTTTCAGTTGTGTTGTACCACGGCTTACAGGGAATATCGGGCGCCGAAGATTTTTTTCAGGGATGGCACGCTGCGTAAAGGCAAGAAATTATGCAACGTCGAATACGTGTACGCCGTTCAAGAAATAAGCGGCGAAGTTTTAGCGCGGTGTCAATCGCAAGTGAAGCGAGTGACGTACGAAGTTGAACTTCAGGAAAGGTTTGCACGCTGCTAGATTCAGGCGCACAAACGCGAGGAAATGCTTGCTATAAATAAATTCACAGCAGTGATAAGCACACATCATGTGTACGGAACTGCTCGAGTGCACGACGGTACGTGCCGCGACGGCAGCGGTCTTTCAGCATGCCGCGAAACGGCGGGCCTCCTGCAATATTTGTTGACTGCATGCCGCTAAAAAAGTCCCTTTAGCAACTGATAAATAACTGATGCAACGCATATTAGTTCGCAGTAACGTACTACGTGCGAATCGCGCTGCAGCGCGAGCTCGTGCGCTGCTCGCTTGATGTAGCTTTTAATGACAGCGCTCGAACATCGATTTGCTGTAATCAATACTGCCTTGCTGCGCTGCCTCAACGTGCTGGCTTGAGGTCAAGGATGACCACATTTAACTCACAAATCTGTGCTGCTCATAGTGTGGTAGTGAAGTTATCCAGCGAGCCCAACGCTCCGCTTCGTGAGGCCTTGAAAGAAAACGGTAGAATCTGATGTTGGGATTCAGGCTTTCTTGCGCGTGGCAGCTCACGACGCAGCAGTAACGACGGTGACGCTTTTTCGCGGCTGAGCTAGGTCTGTCCGGATCAGCGTTGCCGATTCCTTCTGCTTCCAGCATTACGTCCCACGGCACACGGAGAGTCCATTTTCGTTAAATTAAGCTGCGGCCAGCTCGCAGCGTGGTCGGCGTGGTCTCTGAGAAGTGACGCCTTTTCGCACTCGCTATAGGGCCGAAAAAAAGTGCGAATTGACGTAAAACTCGGGCTAGAAACGTGCTTCGCCACAACCAGGACTCAATACTACCCAAGCGGGTACTACCCAGATATAACTTCTCTCGCCGCCACCAGGCGCCGCTACTATACCTCAACCTCCAGCGCAAGACGCCCATATAGACCTTTTCACAAACCGACGTTTGCGTAGCGCCATTGCCGGATACGGGCGACGTCTAGCGTCAGAACATGTTATGCCGCCATCGTGGACTGTGAGCCTTCAGAGAGCAGACCGGCCGCACTTCGGTTGTGTGATCTTCACCGAGCATTATTTCGATTGTTTTCTTTCGCTTCGCTTGTCTCGTGCCGCTTGACTTGCTGCATGTTTCAAGTGCTCGCGTGAGCGTTTAGTGTGGTGTGCCATGGCAACAGCACGCCCAGCCAGTGTATGTGGTGTTTCGTCGTTGGTAGCGGCGGCAGCCGCGTCTGCGTCGTCGAGAGCTGGCGTGCTAACCAACGGTATATTTCTTTGTTAGGGCTGGGCACATACGACCACATCGTCGATTGAATCTGATCACCATTACGTTTCGCGGTTGAGGGTTGCCTCATTTAGCGAAAGCAGGTGCGTACGTAGCTGTCGGGCAATGTTTAGAACCAGGCGCCTGCGGCCCCACGACGCGTGTCAGTGGTTGGTAGATATGCGGTGGTTACTCCATACGCTTCCGACGCAACTCAGCAGCTCAATCATGCAAAATTTATTGGATCTGGTGCAGTGCAGGGGGCTTATAACCAAATGTCAAAGCATAAGCGGGGCGCTTGAGCAGCGCGGTACCTGCAGCGAACCGACGCGCGACAGTGATCACAGATGCCAGCGCAACTGATACAGCCCAGGTGCTAGATTTTGTAAATACCTTTATGGGCCGGGCAGCGCAGGTTGCGTGTGAACACAGAGCTAATGTTTTGGTGGACACAGGGACTGCATACATCTTCCATAGGACACGATTTTTCCAGATCGTTGCGAAGTGTATTTACCGACTAGCTCTCGCACAGTGTTTAAATTTGTCTTATACTGGTGTCACATGGCCACTTTTGTTAGCGATCGAGCCCTGGGAATGTTCGACTGCGATTAGCTCCCTTCCGCAGATTGAGCAAAGAATCCAATTGCGACCAAGAAATTTGACCCAGATCGGGCTCGATCACGATAAAAAGTGCGCTGTGTGACCCGCGTATTAGGCACCGGAATGGAGCCGTGTTTGAAAGAATAACAAATGTAGCTTCTGCCACTACATACGAAAAAATATTGCATCGAAGAACTGACAATTCTTGCAACCTATAATGAAATGTGCCGAAAATCGTTTACCAAAATGCGTTATTTAACTGATGTGTGCATTGGTTCGTATTAGACTGAAATGCTAAGTCCTCAGGTGATGCAGGAAAGCGGCCAAGCGTGAACATACCACATCGGCAGTGGTCTCGCGGAGGGCTGCGTTGTGGACACACTATAGTCCCCAATATTCACGAGCGCCCCTTCCTGCCACATGAAACGAACGAGGACTAACCTTACATTAAAAGAGAGGGGGAAGATCCAACTGCAGAGGTATGTTGAGGAAATGCGCAGACAAAATATACTCGTAATTTCGAGAAGTGATAAGAATGAAGACGAAGAAATGACATAAATTTTAGTAAAGTGATCACCATAGAAAGCCAGGAGACGTTAATTTCCACTGGTTGTTTGTGCACCCATAAACTGCACAGTACTGGCCTGTATCCTTTCGATGAGTATATGTCATTATTTACGAGTGTAAGTCATTCGGGACAAAAATGAACGGAAAAATCGAAGGAAAGCTACCACTCCGCAACGCAAGCGCAAGGCAGGTTCACAGTACAAACCAAATAGGCAACACTGACACATACTCTCGACGCCAGACCGTCGAAAGCACCCTCGTGAAAACGTCTATACCCATCGGCGTCGTCAGTGACATCATACTCTCTCAAGCTGACTGTATGACCGTTCATTCATATCCTGAGGTGAATTGTGTGAAAAGTCTTGATTGCGTGTTGCGTGCTGTGTTTTTAACACGGTCGGCAACGACGATCGCTTTGCCCTTTCGTCTATGACTCATCGCTAGGCGCCGTCGACAAATAACCAACGCTGCAGTTTACTGGAAGACTTGCGCCGTTCATCGGCGATTCAAAACGCTGTGCGCTACAAGGCTTATTTTGCTGCAAAATGTTGGTAACTTCCCGCAATAAATGCATGGATGTGCGCAACCACACAACAACCGCAAAAATAAAATACGAAAAGAACAAACTGTTTTGCTATTGCACTTGCCGCCGCGTAGATCATATATATTCAGCTGCATTGCTATTTCTTCTTCAACTCACTACTCCAATTGACAAATAAGCATTTTAACCTCTTGTATTGTAACGGGCCGACAAAGAATAATAACTAAGATTTTATTTTCGCTCAAAATAAAGGCGTCGATCGTAACTAATTGTGCGTGGGGATGCATTTAGTGAAACGTGGCTCCAACGGCACTACTCATAAGTGTAAGACTGTCGGTCGTGACGTCACGCTGACGCAGCGACACCATTGGCCGGATAGGGGGTCCTTTGACGGGGAAAAGCCGCATTTGTCTTGACTTCTATTGGACGATAGCTTGCGCTGCCTCTGCCGTGTAACTTATCTTTAGCTTAAATAGCGTTGCAGGAATTGCTTTTGCTTAGAGTAGAACGATGCTTCCTTCCTCCGATGGCTGTTGCATTCTGAATGTTGTACAGCTTCTTGCCCCTGTGAATATCTAGCTTGAATACGCTTCCCTGTAAGGTGGGTTCCTGTGGTCACAGCGCTTTTGGCACTTTCCCGCATCCCTTAATGAAAGCGCTGCCCAAATTGAATCGGCCCCCGGATCGTAAAAGGAGGAAATACCACAGTGGTGCGCGCAACTGCAGTGGAAGTAATCGCAGAATGTTTTCTTGGGCACAGCCGAGCAAAACAATTTCGAATGGCAAGCCCGCGGCGTGCGGTTTGTTTAGACTAAACATAAACTTCATGCACCGCGCTGCTGTAAGTGTTTATAGCCGGTTTATGGCCCAGGGGGACCAGTGTCTCCTTCATTTGCTTCTGCAGTCAATGTTTCTGCTTAAATCAGGGACGTTGCCTGGGCTATCTAATGGTTCTGTAAAAAAAGTTACAGGCCTGCGCGGCACATGCAGCACAGTAACAGCGTAAGCTGGTTGCGCGGCGCAAGAGTAGCTCCAATTTCGGCACCAAGCACAACAAGGTCTTCGCGGCAAATTGCCTTCGCCTCGATTTTGACGAGAACGATCTGAACTGTCCGCCCTGCGATGGCGAGCTGCGGTTATAATGCTCTCTGCACAGCAGTCTGCTGAGCCCGATGATGCCTGGTTGTAGCCGCGCAGGTATAGCTATACGATTTGCTTCTTGAGCAGCGGTTCGTCCCTTGCGATGAGACGCCATAACGTGTACCGTAGAGGTACCCACAATATGTGGCGCACATCTAACATCCGGAAAGCGTTGATTGCGCGCCTCGTCTGAATCGCATCGCGTCTGAATCGCATCTCGTCACACGCGGCGGTTGCAGGCACGTTAACTAGATGGCGCTACCATACTGTCGGAAGCCCGGGTTGTCTGTGCCTGCGCGCCTGGCGCGCAGGCGCAGAGGCGCAGGGCGCGTATAAAGGGGAATATGTCTTCTGCCTGATAGCAAGCGCTTGCGTGCCTCAGTGGTAAAGTATCCGACTCCCACGCAGCGGCCTTGGTTCGATCCCGGCGGAGAGCGGGTACTTTTTTAGCATTTCCCGCGATAGTAGCTACGGGGCGGTGGCGGCGCCATCATCGCGACCAGAAATAGCTATTGGAATGAGCCCATAACAGCTTACGCTGTAATAAATGCCGGCAGACCCCACGCCCTGTGGGAATATATGTTATGCGAAGCAACGTGCGGGGAGCCTACCAAGTTAACGAAACGACCATGAGAGCACCAAGACGTAGGCGGCTGTTTCATGACCTACATGAAACTCATGTCATTACATTCATGTCATGAGTCCTCAAAAGTCCGTTTAGCTATGCCCAAGAGACCTTAAGGTGAAAGCCCTAGTCATGCTCATGACTATAACTTCTACCACCAACCTTTAGGCTTTTCCTTCAGTGAGTACCACATACGAACCCATTCCATTGGTTTTTGAGTGTTAATCTTGTTTCGCTTTGTCACTCTCATTTTTGCTGAGTCATGCCTATGATTATGACTTCTACCATCATCCCTTTAGTGTTTCCTTCACTCAGTGCCCCCGTCTGAACCCATTCCACTCGCTTTTGAGTGTTAGTAATTTTTCGCTGAGTTATTGTCACTTTAGGCAGCTGTTTCATGATCGACCTACACGACACGCATGTCATGACCTATCATTTATCTTCGTCATACACTCTTGTCATACTAAGCCAATTTTGGTACCTACCAAGTTAAGAAAACAATCATGAGAGCCCCAAGATGTAAGCGGATGTTTCATGACCTAAATGACACGTATGTCATGACATTCATGTCATACGGTCATGACCTATCATTTATGTTCGTCATAAGCTCTCATCGTACTATGCCTGTTTTGGTACATACCAAGTTAACGAAACGACCATGAGAGCCCCAAGACGTATGCAGCCGTTTCATGACCTACATGACACGCATGCCATGACATTCTTGTCATGACCTGTAATTTATGTTTGTCATGCGCTCTTGTCATACTATGCCAATTCTGGCACATACCAATTTAACGAAACGACCATGAGAGCATCAAGACGTAGGCGGATGTTTATGACCTACATGACACGTATGCCATGTCATTCATGCCATCACCGGTAATTTATGTTTGTCATACACTCTTGTCATTGTCATACTATGCCAATTTTGGCACATATAAGGTTAACGAAATGGCCATGAGAGCGCCAGGACGTAGGCGGCTAGATAGATAGATACTGTCAAAGTGGTAAATGTTTGCCAAGAAATGTTCGCATTTAATAAAAATATGATGATACCAATGTATCTTACCACAAATAATATAGCCTTCTGTATTTTATTCTTCACCGAACGAGAACAGCTGCATAAAAATTATCTGAAAATGAAAAAGTTTTTTTTTTCCTGGTAGCATATTTATTTGAAGTAAGCCCTTGCGGCGAAGCTTTTCCATCGGTGACGTCTGAAGTGCGCAAATTTTGGAGTGTGTGATCACTGACAAGTAAAAGCGATTTCAAGTAAGGGTGTGCAAATCGTAATTTTTGATGACGAAATAAGAATTGAATAATTCCATAAGCAAATCAAACACTTTTCGAATAGATTTTGAATACTGAGCAGACGTGTTCGCACTTATAATAAAGTGATGTTCACGTCATATAGTGCGTTGTCAAGGCTCACTGGAGACAAGAGCGAAGAGCGGTATTTAATTGAGACAATTAGGACAAAGTGCTCAGTTCAAATTTCTCCTTCTCTAGCACCTCGCTTGCACGCTCGAGGTCGTCGTCTTCGTCGTCAGCGTGGTTGGGCACAGATAGTGTCGTGGCATTTTCCCCCTCCAGAAGGAGCATCGTCCCGATGCTCGGCGGGTAGCACCAGGTGATCAGCAAACCAGAGTACCCATGTCATTCAGAAAAATAAGGTTTCATGCGCAACACGTACACAGTCTCAGGCAGGTTCTTACGGCGCCTCGAGCAGCATGGGCTGTCAAGAACGACTTCATAGTTTACGTCGCCAAGGCGTCGTAGAACCTTGTATGGTCCGAAGTATCGCCGTAGAAGTTTCTCCGCAAGTCCCCGGCGGCGTACTGGAGTCCAAATCCACTCTCTTTGGCCGAGATGGTAGACGACGCATCGATGGTGTTGATTGTAACGTCGGGCATCTCGGTCTTGCTGGCTCGTTATGCGAACGCGCGCGAGCTGTAAAATCTGCGGCGTCCCTCTCGGAATCGCTGGAATCATGAGGCAGCATAGCATCCAACATTGTAGTCACTTCTCGACCGTGGAGGAGACTGCATGGTGTCATTCTTGTTGTTTCTTGCCGAGCCGTATTATAAGCAAACGTGACGTAGGGTAATATTTGGTCCCAGTTCTTGCGGTCCACATCGACATACATGCGCAGCATGTCTGCGAGAGCCTTGTTGAGGCGCTCCGTAAGTCCATTGCTTTGCGGGTGATAGGCGGTCGTCCTTCTGTGTGCCGTGCCACTGAGCGTTAGTACAGTTCGCAAAAGCTCAGCCGTGAACTTGGTTCCCCTGTCGGTTACGATGACCGCTGAAGCACCGTGCCTCAGGACGACGTTTTCAATGAAGAACTATGCGGCCTCGGCTGCTGTGCTGCTCGTAAGTGCCTTGGTTTCTGCATATCGTGTGAGGTAGTCTGTCGCAACTATGATCCAAATATTTCCGCCGGCAGATATTGGGAATGGGCTCAAAAGGTCCATCCCAATTTGTGCAAGCGGTGTTTCCGGCACTGGAACGGGATGCAATAGTCCGGCAGGTTTCCCAGGTGGCACTTTTTGTCGCTGGCAGTCAAGGCACGTTCGAACGTAGTGCTTCACCTGTGCTGCTAGCCGTGGTCAGTAGTACTCTTTGATCCGTGCTAATGTTCTTGTGTACCTTATGTGGTCTGAGGTAGCTTCATCGTGACAGGCCTGGAATATTTCATTGCGGAGAGTTTTAGGGACGACTAGTAGATATCTTTTCCCTGTTGAAGAGAAGTTCTTTCTAAAAAGAACACTGTTGCGTATGCAGAATGATGACAGGTCCCTTGAGAACAATCCTGGCTTGTTTGTGGTGCAGCCTTCTAAGAAACCAATTAGAGAAGCGAGCTCCTGGTCCTCTTGTTGTTTTTGAGAGATGATGGCCGCATCAACAACTCCTAAAAAGCCTGTGGATTCGTCATAATCTCCGCCTGACGACTCGATCGGCGATCTGGAAAGGCAGTCAGCATCTAAGTTCTGCCTTCCCGATTTATAGACCACTGTCGTGTCGTACTCGTGAAGCCGTAGGCTCCAGCGTGCCAAACGTTCAGATGGATGTTTCATGTTGGTCAACCAATAGAGAGAATGGTAGTCACTTATGACTTGAAATGGGCGGCCGTATATGTACGGGCTGAACTTGGTAACTGTCCATACTACAGCCAAGCATTCTTTCCCTGTGGTGGAGTAGTTCGATTCGGCACGTGACAGTGTTCTACTCACGTAAGCGATGACTCGCTCAGCGCCGTCTTGCCGCTGAACAAGGACGGCGCCTAGACCCACGTTGCTAGCATCGGTGTGAATCATTGTGGGCGCATCCACGTCAAAGTAGGCAAGAACAGGTGGAGTTTGTAGATGGTGCTGCAACTCGTTAAATGCCGCCTCCTGCTCTTCGCCCCACACAAACGCCACATCTTCTCTAGTTAGGCAGGTGAACGGTGAGGCGATGCGTGAAAAACCCACAACAAATCGCCGGTAATATGCGCATAGGGCCAGGAAGCGTCTGACTGCCTTCTTGTCCGTAAGCCTTGAAAACTTTGCGACAGCTGCGATTTTCTCAGGATCAGGTCTGACACCTGTGTGGCTTACAACTTGGCCCAAAAACTGTAGTTCTTCTTAGCCAAAGTCACACTTTTCAGTTTTTAAAGTAAGCCCAGCGGACCGTATGGCTTGAAGAACTAACTGTAGCCGTCTGAGATGTTCATCAAATGGGGCAGAATAAACAATCACATCATCTAGGTACACTAAGAAAGTCTTCCACTTAAGGTCTGATAGAACGGTATCCATTAGCCTTTGAAACGTAACTGGGGCGGACCACAAACCAAAAGGGAGAACTTTGAATTCATAAAGCCCATCAGGCGCCACAAAAGCAGTCTTTTGGCGATCCCGCTCATCGACCTCCGTTTGCCAGTATCCACTTTTAAAGTCCATCGACGAGAAGTTCCGTGCATGCCATAGCCAGTCGAGGGAATCGTCGATGCGTGGTAAGGGGTACACATCTTTTCTCGTAATCCAATTGAGCTTGCGATAATAGATGCAAAACCGCAGGCTACCATCCTTTTTCTTAACGAGTACCACCTGCGACGCCCAAGGACTTTTTGACGGCTGGATGACATCATCTTCTAGCATTTTCTTGACTTGCTGCTGTATTGCTTCACGCTGTTTCTCAGCCACGCGATACGGATACTGCCGGATGGGTATTGCTGTTTACATCGTAATAATGCGGTGTTTCGTCAGTGGTGTTTGACGCGCTCGGGACGTTGTAGAGAAGCAGTCCTTAAAATGGTCAGACAGTTCCCTGAGATCTTGTTTTTGTTGCGGCGCTAAACCTGGGTCAACGTCGACGACGGGTGCATGTGGCATCGTATCGGTGGTTCATTCCTCTTTTACAGCAAAGCAGTATTGAACTTGGTCAATTTCATCAAAGTATGCCACAGCGGTGCCTTTACTGATGTGCCGGCACTCATTGGTAAAATTTGTCAGTAGTATCTCTGTGCGACCACCGATTAGGCTGACGATACCCCGAGCGATGGCAACACCTTGGTGGAACAGAAGTGCAGTTAAAAGTTTGGCTACACCGTCCTTGTTAAACTGTTCTCCGCAATTGACGGAGACAAGACTGCATGATAGTGGTGGTATGGAGACGTCGTCGTCGGCGACACGTAACGATGTACGTTGGCGCTTTTCGTCGTGGCTCGTGTCTATTCTATTTGATAAGGTTATCTTGCCATCCCGTATGTTAACCACGGCGCCGTAATCCCGCAAGAAGTATATTCCAAGGATGAGTGATCTGCAGCACTCTTTTGAAATCATAAAAGAGGCGCAAAAGCTGTATTTCCTATCTGGAGTCGTGCAGTGCATTTTCCTGTAGGTGTCATTATCTGGCCCCCGGCATTTCGAATATGAGGGCCCGTTCATTGCGTTCTGACTTTCTTAAGCCGGTCTGCCAACTGCTCACGCATTATCGAAAAGTCTGCGCCAGTATCAACTAAAGCTGTCACGTCGTGTCCATCAATCGTTAAGAGTAGGTCTGCACCCACAAATTCGTTGGTGTTCCGTTTCTCTGGATTGCTCTGCTCGTTTCACAGTAATAATGGGGGGTTTTCGGCGGTTCGACGACTTGAAACCTTCCCCCCGGAGGTCACTGATTTCAGTTTCCCCGCCGTGGGCTTGGAGAGCGGCTTCTTACCAAGTCGGCGAAACTGCGACGGTTCGGCGAAGAATAGCGTAACAGAGACAGCGAGTGTGACCGGAGATTAGCTGAGCGGCCTTGTTCCCTAGTGATACTGTCGTCGAAGCGCGGATGTCTCTCTGGAAACTGTCGCGGAGTAGCAGGTGACATTTCCTGAATGCGACCCTGGCTATGAGGGCAAAAACGATAAATGTGTCCTGGTTCGCCACAGTGAAAACAGAATGGTCGGCGATCAGCAGTGCGCCATACGTCGGTCCTGTGAAGCTGGGGTTGCCTGAAATGCTCTCTCTGTATACAGGCCGCAATATGTGGCCGCTGGTGGTACTGCTGTACTGGCACGGTAGAAAGCGGGCGACGGACAGCGTCTGCGTCGCTATATGCGCGTGGCTCTAAGCGCCGCTCGGGACTCGGTTCAGGGAGTGGCTCAGGAGATGCAAATGCTTGCCGGATTTCTTGGCGGACAACTTCAGCTACCGAAGCAACAGTAAACTCCTTCGGTGTCGCAGTTTGCTTCGTAATTTTCTCTTTCTCTCTCCCGAGCGTAGCGCACGTCGCTGACAGAGTCCGCTAACCGACTTCTTCTGCGGTCGCCGACTTCTCTTCAACACCAGAGTCTGCAGTCATGTCCCGCTTAGGGACCCGGATCGACCAGCTCGCTGTTTCCATCGACGCCCTACGGACATCGTCTCATGATCGGTGCAACTCCTCCTCACGTCCTAGCTACCGTCCGTCGTATCCCAGTGGTACCCGCTCACGTAGTATTCGAAGCTCACCTATTTGCTGGTATCATCGTACCTTCCAGCACCGCGTCCACCAGTACAAGCCCCTATCCAACTGGTCACTAACGGTGGCATGTGACCTCACCCGGCCGCCTTAGTCATGGATCGCATTTCCGGCCTGCGCTTCCTTGCAGACACAGGTTCCGACGTAAGTGTACTGCCGTCCTCAAAGGGTCTTACGTTCACTCCAGGGAATTCTACCTCCGTCGCCACTTATGTTCTGCGGTACCTCACTCTTGAGCTTGGCCATCGGGGCGCGTTCCGGTGAATCTCTTTATCGTAGCCGACGTCGATTTTCTACAGTCACTCCATCTGTAAATGTACAGGATAGAAAATCAGCCCAACCTCGGCTCCGATTTCCTGACCCATTTTGGACTATATGTTAGCATGCGCCGTCATCGCCTGATTGACAGCAGCACTATCCTCTCCATACCAGGCGTTTTGTCGGATGTCGCTCCCACTGTCATCCGCACGCTGATTCCACCATGCCCGTATGCTAGAATCCCTGAATACTGCCCTCAGGTTATGAGGCCCTGCAATTTAAGTCAGCCACCCAAGCACAAAGTAATCCACCACATTGTGACGTGTGGTCCTCCCGCCGCTGTTCGTCCGCGCCGCCTCTTCGGTGAGCCTCTGGCTATTGCAAAACGGGAATTCGATCAAATACTCCAGCTCGGCATTAATCGTCCTTCGTCGAGCACTTGGGTCTCCCCGCTCTATCTAGTACCCAAGAAACAACTGGGTATCCACTGTGCGCCGACTACTGTGCCCTCTATGCTCACATGGTTCACGATAGCTATGCCCTTCCACACATCCAAGATTTCACAGGGCACCCGGAAAGACGCAAAATCTTTAGCAAAGTGGACCTTGTTAAGGCGTATCACCAAATCCCTGCTGAGCATGCCGATATGCCGAAGATGGCCCTTACTACACCCTTCGGCCTGTTTGTGTTTGTGTGCATGCCCTTGGGGCTACGCAACGCAGCTCAAACGTTCCAGAGATTCATTGACGATGGATCACAGGGCCTCCTTACTTTATCTGCCTGCATCTACGACTTGCTCGTCGTTATTTCTACTCCACAAGATTGTGAGCAGGACCTCCGGCAACTCTGTGAAAGCCTTCAACAATTTGGTCTGGTTGTCAACCTTCAGAAATGCGTGTTCGGGTTTTCCGAGCTGGAGTTCGTGAGCCACCACTTCTAGGTGTGTTACATAAGTTATGTTACATAATACTGCAGGCCGCCAAGGGTGATCCTCAGTTGTATATATTCCCGGCAAAAATCGAATAATGTGGATTTCGTTTGGCTGATGTCGTTGTGCTTACTTGGTCTGAAGGCCGCTCCGCACGTGCCAGCCTCCAACAACAGATGGCGACGCGTATCAATAGGATTGGACTTGAATAACTTGGAAGATGAGCCTGGGGTTTCAGCCAGCAGAATTCCTACCAGTGCCGAGAAAGCCAGCCATCACATGGAAACGGTGCCTTAGGCTGTTAAAAAATTATCTACTAGCCTCAGGGAACAACGCCCTTAAGCTGCCCGCTGCAAACCGCGCTTGTTGCACTGTTTGGGCGAGTAAGGTCAGCGCATTCATTTTCTAGGCATTTTCGTAAGCACAGGTGTCGTTTTGGACAAGAAAAGAGCATGACATGGTCACGAGCGAACCGGATGAATTTGACGTCGCCATAACCAGGCTCGAAGCTTATTTGGTCGCTCCAACTAAGGTCGTCGTCCAGCGACAACGGTTCCGCCAGCGAGCTAAGCTGCAGGGAGAATCAGTGGATTCATTCGTCACAAGCCTTCGTGAGTTGTACGTCACATGCGACTTCAGTAACGCAGGTAGACGAATTCATTCGAGATCAACTCTTGGAAAATACTTCTCACTGCCAGCTACGGGAAGCGACTACTGCTAGAAGGTTCTGCTCGGACTTTGCAATGTGCACTCGACATTGCGAGAACCATAGAATCAACGGCTCGATACTCATTGCAACTTAAACCACGTACACATGTTCACGCAATAGACCACCATGCACCATCAGCTACGAAACCGGAACGTTCTGCAGCTGTTAGAGCAGTGCCACGCCAGCCACCACCATCCTCTAGAGTTTTTTCCGATGCGGCTGTTCGAGGCACACAGCAATTCTTCAATGTGCATAGCCAGAACAAGTACGTGCAACAAGTGCAGTCAACTGGGTCATTCCGAGCATGTAGGCAGAAGTCAGCTAGATGCCAGGCAACCTTTGGCCATTCGACAGGCCACCGGCGAAGAGGGAATTAATGTCATGATAATTTTTCACCTTGGCCTACGGCACAGAACAGGAGTACACGTCAACGTGCAATAAACGCTACAACTATTTCGCTGCTGTTGGACACCTGTTCTGCAGTATCATTTCTACCTGCGACTACATACAATAAACTCAAGCTCTCCACGCCATTGCAGTCTTCTTCAGACTTCTGTTCGATTTTTCACGCCACCACATTGCCGTACAAGGATGTTTCGTCGCTCCGGTTGTTTTCCGCAACCACCAGGCAGACATTCACTTTCATGTCGTACTTGCAGGAGCGGACATCATGGGATGGACGCCATCGTCGCCCTGCGTCTGCAAATCGATGGCAGGTTCGTTAATTGCATGACCTACTCGCATATGTCGCAGGGCATTTTACTGTGTTTGCACAGTGATTCAGTGGGAAGCTGGGGCTAGCTAAGAACTTCATTCATGAGGTCCGAGTTCGTGAAGCCGTAACCCCAGGTTGTTGCGAAATTGCGACGATTGCCTTTGTCTGCGAGACACCACGTATCTCTGGAACTGAAGCATCTTGAATGAGAAGGTATTATTGAAAAGATCGAAAACTCTGAGTTGGTCTGACCACTTGCCGCTGTGGGAAAGAAAACAGGGGCGCTATAACGTAAAATTATCCCCCCCCCCCAAACTCTTTTTATTCCAAACTCCTGACGTCAAATTAACGTGATCACTGACGCAAGCATCGAGCGTTGACCCACAGCGTTGTCTGAACAACCCAATCAGACACTCTCCTCATTTATAAGAGGTCACTTTTGTTCGCTTTCAAAACCAATAACATTGTCTACACTCAGGGGTTTTTCTTATCTAATTGGCTGACAAGAGGCGAGGAGCACACTCTAGTGGAGAGGGTTTCGATGGGGCTGAGCCAGCACAGTGAAAATAGGCATGAAGAGGGTGGTTCCGGCTTCTCCGATTGGTCCGCATCGCCTTGCTTAGCTTGCGGTGGCTGGTGGAAAATCGCGGCCGCGTGCAACGGAAAAATAAGAATGCCGCTAAAACGGATCCTCCGCAAGGAAGAGTTGGCAGAGCGATATCGTATGCATGCCAAAAGCGCTCGATAATGTTTTACTGCCACGCAAAAAAGGTTTACCATGCGCAAATAAATACATGCTCACCGGCAGGTGCGAGTAGCGAGGGCCTGAGCGATCGGCGGGCAGCCATCTTCTATTCCTTTCAGAACGGGGCAGTCTGTGGCTATTCAGGAAAATTTTCAATTTTCTTCGGCATATTAATGAATTTTTTTCGCGTACACGTCACTTTGACGTGGTGAGTTTTCGCGGTTTTGTGAGGTCGCGTGACAGACAGGCGAAGTGGGCGTAGCAAGAAAACATTGGACCAATGTGAAAAGGGGTCGAATCAGGATTAATTATTTTTCTTTTGTGCAGTTTAATCATACATTATCAGTGTATACACGTTATATCTGATGGGGAGCTATCGCGGTTTTCGTGACGTCGTGTGACCGACAGGTGAAGTTGGGAGTGGCCCGAAAATGTTTTGACCAATCGTGGAGTCTGATTGCAGAAATTGGATAAAACAGTTCGGAATCATTTTACGTTATAGTGCCCCAGCTCAATACGCTCGTGCGTTTATTTCCGCGAATCTAGCAAGGCACTTGTCCTCGACAAGTTCCCTCTGCATGGCGCAAAGTACTTTTCTAGACTGACTTTAGCTGCAGCGTATCACTAAGTTGCCTTGAGCCCAGAAAGCACAGATTTAACAGCGTTCATTACAGACCAAGCGCTGTAGCGATTCAAACGTGTTTGTTTCGGTCTTGCTTCAGTATCATGGACTTTTAAATAATAATGAGTACTATTATGCAAGCTTGCAGAAACACCTTCTGCTTAATTGATGACATAATAGTTTTTGGTAAATCGCCTGACAAATATAACGCAAACCTCAAGAAAGTTACGTGCCGCATCGGCCAGAACGGGCTGAAGTTAAACCAGGGGTGCTATGCAGGATGCCCCGAGTTTGGCGAAACTCGGGATCTTCACGAGCTCTGGCGACGCCCCAAGATGAAAGAACTAATGGTAACAAGACAAAGTTTGTCCGTCGGCACACCTCCAGTTTCATTGGTTTATCTAGATTCACTCTGGGTGGCCATCATCCCTTGGGCGTTGCCATATGGGCGGTCGACAAACTGGGGCTCACGTGATCATACGGTCGGTGCATGGTCGTGCATTCTTTCACTTGTTTGTCGCTCCACCGAGTGCATTAGAGGCACAAGCAAGTTATCAAATAAATGCATTTAGTACAATGATATTAGTCACATTACCATAGGGTATAGGTGTTTTAAAGTTGACAAGTTGTACACTGAATGTGTATTAGACTAATTTGTAGTTTAATCGTTTCGCGTTATACCACGAGGGCACGCTCGCCCTCCTCTTTCTTCCTCTGGATTGGATTGGCGCGGCTCGCTACGTGCTTGCGCTAGCATTTCCGAGCACAGATTGGTGTGCGCTTGGTTTTCGCACTGGGCTTTGAACATATCGCTCGTTGCTCTTTCTCTTTCCTCTAGATTTAATTGGTGCGGCTCCCTACGTGCTTGCGCTCCCATTTCCGAGCACAGATTGGTGTGCGCCTGATTTTGACACTGGGCTTTCAACAGATCGCTCGTTGCTGGCGCTAAAGTAAGGCTTCGAGACGAAGGGAGCGTCGGCTAGCGCAGAAGTGGTTCGCCGCGCGCTTACCGTGTAAGCACTCAGGAATGTCGAAAAACACTCATGGAAGGATAAAAAAAACTACGCTTTATTTTCTTTTACATTGTGACGCACCTTCATACTGGCTAGCGCCGAGCGATTGCTTCTAACAACCGCAGGAAGGAGTCTTTATACTGGGTAGCCCGAGCGATCCGTGGCTTCTAACAAACTCACGAAAGGGTATTTGCAGCGCACGTGGATGTTGACTGCCACCACATGCATCCCAGGTGGGACTCCAGCATCGGTGCAGTTACCCTGTACCCATCGCTGACGAGGGAGCGCTTCACTTTTTGACAATAACTTTCTTTTTTTTTGCGTGTGAACGCCCGTGATGGGGTCCACAAAGTTCACGCTTTGGTTGACTGTCTACCAATGCGGATTGACGCATAGCCCCGTTAGCATCCACTGAATTTGGGATACAGTTGTATGCGGCCAATTCGTCACTATGAATAGTGGTCCCCGGTTGAACATTAGCTGCAATAATGGCGCCTAGCGTCGCCGTCTTTCGTCGGTCGACCTTGAAAAGTAGCAGCACCCTTCAGGTCGCGCAGACCATGCCGAAGACCCATGGGCCACCATCTTTAACACCACCGTAGTTTTGGCAGCTCCGCGCAACGTTGTCGCCCGTCATTAGGCGGCCTCGATTGCACTTTTGCTCGCCGCGAAGAAGGCACTCGTCAATTTGCGCTGTCTTCCCTGGGCCACCGAGTGGAGCTCGCGCCAGCAGCTCGTCCCTCGCGACCTTACCGGGGTAGCTCCTCCAGTCGGCGATGGCGTGCTCCGATAGAGGAAACAAGTCTACGGTCTCTTTCAACATCCATATGTCTACGCTTTTGCTCACGCAGTACGTGAGCCAAATCATTTGCCGCCTGGAGAGGTGGTCGTTCGGATGGCCGAGGTAGTCCGTGTTGGCGCAGTAACTTCCTTCACCTCTCTGTCCATGCCGTGCAGCGGTACCGTGTACCTGCCACAACTGATTTCGGCACCTGTTGCACCGGAAATCAGCCCGGCGTCCATTCTGAGTCTTCCAATATAATGTGACTACTTCGCCTGCGCACGTTGGTTGGTCCGGGTTGAACCCCAGGTGCTCGCAGGTGCTCCAGTACTCCGATGACGACGCCGGACCTGGCCTGGGGCTGGGGTGCGGTGGACGAGCTTGCTTGAAACAGGAGAGAGCCGAAGCGATCGCACGAACGATTCCTCCGCTGCCTGGTCACACCAGTCTACGCTGGGAAAGCATACTTTGCCCGCCACCCTATCTCCGCAGACGACGGCCTTCGCCTAACTCGTCACACAGCCAGCGCACTCACGTTTTGGAAAGGCAAAAATGACGCTGAAACTCTACGTCGGACATGTAGGTGAACGGGTCCAGATGGTCATATTGACGCTTGCTGCCGCTGGATGCGATTACACAGGCTGCTGCTGCCGCCACCATGTTCCCGAGTTCAACTCGAGGGGGGTTTCGCGATGTACGAGTTTTGCCCGAGTTCGCGTGTCAATCAAAACCATACGTCACGCCCCGCGCGAGGCATGTAACTCTTGTGCGCGCGCCCGCCACGGTTGGGCCACGCCCAACTTATTTTCCGGTAACAGCGACATGGTGCGGAACTGAGAGGCATCAACAACCTTGACCACCGACAGAAAATACGCACAGCACACTGTCATCGGTGATGCACTGTAACTGAGAACCACTATCAAAAACAAAGCGGTGACTTTCGCTGGCTCATGCATCTATCTTCTTAGGCTGTGATGGCCATTGGTTCATTGTCTGCATTGTAGCGACGTAGCGCACAGCAAATAATTATCGGAACGACACTGTAGCTGCTTGCAAGGCGTCGATGCGCCGTGGTGGATGACGATGCTGAGCAGTGCGTAGTGTTTTCCAACGTAAAGGTATCGCAGCTGTTGTTTGAGATGGCTGCTCTGTCATCGGTGGTGTATCGGATCTGCAGTGTCGCAAACATGGTCAGAGCTGAGAAACGCTCGCTTTTTTAAACCCAGTGCGATGGCATTTCTTCATCACAAGCACGCCACACTAAATAGTTGCAACCACTTCCTGCGTCCGAAGTTTAATTTCCTAACTGCACACAGGAGCCACCACCCGCCAAAATGCGATTGCTGCGCTGTCGTTACTATATCTATCTGCGATCGCTGTTAGCTCAGCAGCAGAAGCAATCGGCAAGCACATTGGAGAGAACAACACACTCAAACTCTGCGTATACATGCCAATGGAGGCACCTTCACTGGGCTAGCGATGACAAGCGATGAATTGTGTCACTGGGCAGCGCGCTCTTCTTTGCAATGCATCGCGGAGGCTTCCCGCTCGCAGATAAACGGGCGCATTTTCACTGCGCTGCGTCACTACGGACCCTAGAATACCGCACAGCCATTTTGCAGTGACAACCGTTGCTCCCGTCAACTGAAGTTGGTAAAGCGGCGGCCTTAATAGCCGCCTAAGTGAAGCACCTGCGGTGAACAACCATGCCGTAGCGCTGCGTTGCCATTCCCCTAATAGTCAGGAAATGGAAATATCATTGTCATGACTGACTTTATCAATGATTAGAGTGCCTCGATGCGCGCGGCCATCAAGGCACCCTATCAAGGATAGCACTGCAGTGCCCCTGGCGACTGCTCACCCTATGAATTCCCTCGTGCGTGCGACCCTCTAAAATGTATCCGCTTGTAAGCTTTCGCCTCACTGTCGCCACTCGCGGCAAAAAAGTGCAAAATTTAATAATTCGCTCGATCTCTGTTTGTCATCAAACATTTATGGCATTCCAAACGAAAAACAGATACTTAAAGAAATAAAGTGTTTCTTATTTTATTTGTTGTATTTGAACGTAATCGATTGAGGGAAAGTGTAGGCGCAACAATGCACCGCATGTGCCCTGTTCGCATTCGACGGAGGATAGAAAGATAATGCTCGAAAGAGGAGGCACGCCCTTTACGCGCCCTAGAAAGGCGTGGCAAGTGGCTCACGGCAAGTGTGCAGATAGACAGCGGTACAGTCACGGTATTGCTAAATGGTGATAATACGTTGATAACAATACGCGGCACTGGCGCGTTTTGCTGCGCAGTCTTCTGTGCTTGAAGCACGGAATCACTGTGCCGATCAGGGTGCGCTCATGTTGTCATACGCGGCTTTATCTCGACATTTCTTTTTGCCTGCTGTTCTTGCACGTTCCTTGCTATCTCCGTTCACTGACTGCCATCGAGCAAACTCGGGTGAAACTCGTACGAACGAGAAACTCGGCGCATCCTGCATAGCACCCCAGAAGTGTTTTTTTCAATGTTACCGAATTTTCATTCCTCGGCCATATCCTGAGGGATAAGGGCGTGCGGTCACTGCAGAGCTACAGTGATACCATTCAGAATGCACCTCCGCCGATGGACAAGGCCACGTAACGGTCCTTCCTTGGAATAACGGTCTACTATACGCTAAGTTCATGCCACGATACGCCGAGTTGGTCAAGCCCCTCTGCGAGTTGCTGTGAAACAACTCTGAGTTCAAGTGGGATTCAACGATCCAAACTTGTTTTAAGGAACTGCAGCCTTTCTTATCAGGCAGGTGCTTGCAGCTGTTTGATCCTGCCCTGGAGATAATGTCATAACTGATGCCTCCGCAATCGGTCTCGGAGCAGTACTACAGCAGCGGCATGGTCAAGACTTTGTTTCTATTTCCTTGGCTTCCAGGAGACTGACAAACTCAGGCATGTGTGTGGGCCTGCGAACAAATGACGCGTGTACTTATGGGGCCGTCCGTTTACCTTGCGCACTGGTCACCAGGCCCTGGTGACTCTTTTGACCACTAAGGGATTGGGTCGCAGACGCTTTAGAATGGGAAGATGGCATGTTCGGATGCTTGATTATACCTACACAATAAAATTTAAGAATGGCAGAGAAAAAGTTGTGGCTGATACGCTGTCAAGAATGTCTCAAGCTACACGCGCGGCAAACCTGGAGTCGGAAGAGCCTGATAACGTAATATGCATCGTTTCGTCAAGCGTAACTCATGAAGAATTTGTTGCTCACATTTCGCAGGATACCCTTGTGCAGGACGTCATTCGGTGGACCATGTCGCCATGGCCGCCAAGTAGGAATCTGCCTCCTGGCGCAGTCCCTTTTCATCGTACTCCACACGAGCTGTGCGTCGCAGAAAGGCTTCTTCTACATTGCAAATGGTTTGTTGTTCTCTTCGCAATAACTGCATGGATGCCTCTTGCAAGCAGCCCACTATCACCCTCTGGTATTTCATGGATGAAACAAAGATTGCGTGAGAAGTTCTGGTGGCCATAAATGGATGGACAGGTAGAACAGCTGATTTAGTCATGCGCTGTCTGCTAGTCAGTGGACAAATTGGCGCGACCAGTAGTGCCCCCCTTAAAGCCGGTAGAATTCCCTTGAGGCATCTAGAAGAAGATAGGCAATGATCTAGTCGGCCCATTCGCTCATGCACCCGGAGATTCACATTTCGCCATCACGCTAATTGACAATTTTAGTGAATGGCCAGAGGTCTGTTTCACTGCTAACGGTCACGTTTTCTAACACTGTATCATTCTTGCGCAGTGTATTCGGCAGGGAAGGCTACCCCGAAAAACTTGTGAGCGAACAATGGGCTGAATTCATATCAACTGAGTTCGAACGATCCTGCAAGACAGAGGCATCAAGCATACATTTTCGACCATCTACCATACCTAAGCCAACGTACAGATCGAACGATTTAACCGTGTGCTCAAAGATTACGTCCAAATGTGTTTGCAGGAAAGGGGGTCCTTAAGGGATATCATCACGGAGTACCTTGGGGTATACCGGTGCACCCAACACGCGACAGCAGGTGTAAAACCTCCTCTGCTGCTGCATGGGCGTCACCCCAGAGTGAAGCTGGATTTTATCGGAGCTCCGGGTGCTAAGCTCTTCCAGAGGCCTCATATTGAGTTGCAAGCGCTGCGTCGTAGTGACCGAACTTCAACAGGCAAGAAAGCAGTACATGAATAGCCGGCGAGTTGCCAACCACACGGTGCTTCTACCGGGCCAGCGAGCACGGGTCAGGTTACCAGGGCACATTCGCAGAGGCACTGTAAGATATTCACAACACTTCACAATATATTAAACAGCGGCACCGATACACCTACGAACTGGAAGATAGCCGCATGTGAAACGTGAACGTTTTGTGCCATACTGTGGAGCACGTGATACGAAGTTTCTTTCCGCCGCCATCGCAAGATTTCAGCTCCGCGATGCAGAATGTTTCTTAGAGTCACCACAGACGACAACGAGATCTTCAAGAACACAGAGCAGCGCAGTTCAGACATCACCAACAAGAAACGAACCACCAGAAGCTCTGCGCCGATCAACGTGAGACAGAAGGCAACCCGCGTGGTCCGCAGATTATCAAATGAAATTTGTTACGTGATTTTTTAACCAAATTGAGCCACCAATCATGGCTCATTTTTAGGGTGGGGGTACATTGTAGGTATGTTACACAATACTGGACTGGAAGATACCCCGGGAGACCCTTAGCTGTACATATTCGCGCCACTAATCGAATAAAATAGCTTTCAGCCATTCTACAAGAAGTTTACCCCGACGTATATTGTGACGACGCCTGCCCGTCCTGCGGGCAGACCTCCACTCTAGCACAGATGCTCGGGAAGTGTGGGTCGAGATACCACAAGTTCAGCAAGGAGGAGTGGGACTCGCTTCTGCGTAGCCCCGCTCTAGACAAGCCAATCCTAGCTGTCTGGCATGTCCGCGACTGGGTCGGTGGGCTAGACCTGCCGGTCCCGACGTGGGACTAGCCGGGTGCGCGACGAGTTCGCGTCCTCGCCGGACCTCCAATAAATCTCTTTCACTCACTCACTCACTCACTCACTCACTCGGGTGACGTCGTTGTGCGGGCGGAACGCCGCTTCGCATGTGCCGGCCAGAGATACAACAAAACGGTCCAGAAATTCGTTGACAAGGTAACACGTGGCCTCCCTGCTATATTTGCCTAGATCGACGACATCCTCGTCCAGAGGTCTACTCCACAAGATCATTAGTGGCACCTCAGGGAACTCTTTCAGTGCCTTTAACAATTTGGCCTGGTTGTCAATCTCCAGAACTGCGTCTTCGGGTCTTCGGTCCCAGGAACTCCGAGCTGGAGTTCCTGGGCCACCACTTCTCGGCACTGGGAATTCGTCCGTTGCCCTCTCACGTCCAGTCCATGGAAGACTTCCCAGCACCACTACCGTACGCCAGCTGCCGTGAGTTCCTAAGCCTAGTGAATTTCTCACGCCACTTTATTCCGCACTGCGACAAGCATCTGCAGCCACTGACTGACCTTCTTCGTACTACTCATTCGCGATTTCCTGGTCTCCCGAAGCTCAAGCTGCTGTCAGGGCTGCTAAACAAGCCGTCGCCGATTCAGTACTTCTCATCCATCCGAGGACTAACGCGCCCACTCGCATCATGGTGGATTCTTCCAGCGTGGCCATCGGGGCTCTTTTCCAACAGAAAATTTACTCTGAGTGGCCCCCACTGGGTTTCTTCTCTCGGAAGCTAAAATCTGCTGAGGCTCGCTACAGTGTTTTTGGACGTGAGCTGCTCGCCATCTACCATCCAGCACTTCCGGCATGTCTTGGAGGGCCAGCTATTTTACGTTGTAAGCGATCACAAGCCTCTGGTCTTCCGTACGAACTGTTCCAAGTACGTTGTACGTGAACTTCCTCAAAGATCCTGTATCCGAGTATACCGGAGTTCACAACGGATATCTGGCACATCAGAGGCCCCGATAACAAGGCAGCTGACGCACTTTCACGCATCACCTCTCTCAGCACTTGTACATCTACCGTAGACTGGGAACGTCTAGCTCGGGCTAACATTGAAGAACCTGAGTTGCAAGTGCTGCGTGACCACCCCCGTTCCGTCGGTCTGCAAATCGTTACTCAGCCACCTATGCATGGCTCACTCTGGTGCGAAATGTCAGTCGCTGGACATCGCCCCTTCATTCCGGCTGCCTTTCGTCGCCCGGTTATCCAATAATTTCACGGCATCTGCCATCTCAGCATACCAGCTATGCAGTGCCTCGTTACAGAGCGGTACGTCTGGCCAACCATTAACACCGATTTTCGCCGATGGACCCACTCGTGCCTCGCTTGCCAGATCACCAAAGTGACTAGCCACACAAAGACATCAATGTAGTTTTTTTGCCACCCTACTGTCGCCTTGACCACGCCCATCTTGATTTGGTTGGACCGCTTCCTACTTCTCACAACTGCTGGTACATTCTGAAAATGATTGACCGCTTCACCTGTTGGGTCAAAGCGTTGCCTATTCCCGACATCACTGCTGAAGCAGTCGCCAAAGCCTTCGTTTCAGCATGGGTTTCTCGCTTCGGATGCTCCAACATTGTTACAATGTTGAAACATCTTCTGACCACAGCATACTTGTGCGTCCGGATCTTGCGTCTTAAACGCACGCTTTTCTCAGACGATGCGCTGTAAAGGCACCTCTTACACCCTCCTACAGTGCGCCGCAATGTGTCCTCCACAAGACGCCGAAGATAGCCACCATCCTATTGAATGGTCGTGAAGAGGTCATCTCGTTAGATCGCCTCAAACCGGCCTAACCCGAGACGCCTCCCACGGAGCTGCCGCTTATGTCGCCTGTGTATCCACCTATTTGTGTGTTACCAAGATAGCCCCATCTCTACATCATTGACACGTACATTTCGCCGTCGGTCTGGGCGGGGCGCCCTGTAGCACCCACCGATGCCACAACGCGGCGACGCTAGGGTCGGCTTTCTCAGCTGGCTTTTGGGTGCTGCGTTGCGACTCCTCGGTTCCCGACAACTATATAGGCCGCCTTGGTGGTTGGGCTATCCGTCACCAAGAAAACTTGTTTTCCGTAGTGGACAAGTCCAGTCAGCTCTATAAATATGCCGATTGCCTATCACGGCCTCTCCTGGACCCCATGAAGCCATTGAGCAAGACACCGACGCCTGTGTATCGCATATTTCGGACCCCATTATTATAGACGACGAAAAATGTCGCCGTTTCACCCGAAAGGCGACATTTTTTGCACTCGATAGCAAATTAGTAGAGAGCTACACTTAGAGCACTGCACGGGCCGATTTTTTCAGCCCGGGCCCGTTTTTACTTTGGGCTGCCCGCCCGAGCCCGATCAAAACTTTTATGGCGAAACCCGGGCCCGGCCCGGGCCCGGAAATAATCTACGTTACCCGCCCGGCCCAGCCCGGCCCGCCACCCCTTTTCCTTAAGCCCGAGCCCGACCCGAGCCCGGCTCGAAACCGGCCCAAACCCGGCCCGAGACCAAAAAATCCATCTTTTTCAGAGTTGAGACGCCCGAGAATAACTCGCTGCACGTTACGTCACACCCCCAGAAAGCCCGAGCCCGGCCCGGGCTCGCGTAAAAAACCCTGAGCCCAGCCCGGGTCAAAAAGCACACGCCGTGCCCGAGCCCGGCCCGAGCCCGTGAGAAAACTGCTCTACCCGGCTCGGCCCGGCCCACGAGCCAGACCGGGCCCGGACTTTCGGGTAAGCCCGAGCCCGTGCAGTGCTCTAGCTACACTAAGTAAGGGTAGTAGTTTTATCGTCTCCATAAACTAGGACACATTCGCTTACTAACTTAATTAACAAGCATGATGTCAGCGCGCGCAAGCTAACATGAGTAGCTTACGCTCGATGACC
The DNA here is from genome assembly GCF_013339745.2 of Dermacentor silvarum. NCBI lineage: Eukaryota > Metazoa > Arthropoda > Arachnida > Ixodida > Ixodidae > Dermacentor > Dermacentor silvarum. Next base: position 180,753,968 of record NC_051158.1, on the reverse strand, counting down.
GCACACAACCACTGTCAAAACGCTGGGGTGAGCAAGCGCGCAGCAGCAGCGACCGAAGGTTCCTGGGGTCTGGAAACCGCTAGGTCGCGTTGACTAGAGTGGTCCGCTCAGGATACGCTTCCATCTCTTTTAGCCTTTTGAAAGTAACCTTCTGCAGTGAGCAGCATTTTGAGGACTTCACGATGTTCGGCAACATCTGCGAACACTGCGGATACCAAACTTCCCGGTGAGCACCTCGTCAAACCTTTGTAACCGGCTCAAACCTGCCCACCACGCGTGTGTGAAGTGTGAACGCTAACGGTGGCGGTGAGGCGGCGGCAGCTGGGACGCGGAACGCGTCGGCGACGCGACCGCGACAGAAGGAGGCGCTTACCCTGACTCTTGCTGCGGAAGCACCGAGAACCCCCCCGACGACGATTAACAAGGCAGCAAGCCCCGAGAAAACACCCAACGCACAACCCACCTCCTAGGATTTGTACCGAGGTGAGATGTAATACTAAGAATCCGATAGTGGGGATGGCATTATCCTTCAGAGCACCGAAGAAACTGGCTGATCTCGTGGACCACGTGGAGATTGGCAACTGGTTTTGACCGTGCGCCAAAAGAAGGTGGTTACGAATCATATTTTCAACGAAGGTGGTTACGAATCATCGGGCCCATATTCTAAACCCCCGGTACAACCAGCGAAGAAAAAGAAATCCACGACAAGGCGGCTTCCACCACTGCCTTAAGACCACTTCGAAGTGATCCTGTGCTCTCACCAAGGTCTCCCTATCAGGGAGCTCACGGCGCCACATATCGCAGAAGCAGTTATAAATGCCTGCTAAGGAACGGTGAAAGAAAACCAGGTCCTACTGAGATTGAAACTGTGATAACGTCAAGCGCTGACGCGCCACTGCGTTATCGCGTGCACTGATATCAGCATCAGATAAGCAACCGCTGCCTATAAAAGTGCGTCAAACGAATAAACGCACACATCTTGTTCTGCACCTGCCACGGCTGTTTCTTTGAGTACGGCTGCCGCCTACTCGGCTGCCGCACGCTACTACATCTACTGGCGACGAGGATGGGATACCGGCGGCTTGCCACTTGCTTCTGCTGTTGCTGCTGAAGACGACGACAGCCTGGCCGGCGCTGCAATGGCGAAGGTGGGAAAAATTGATAATTTTGATGAAAAGAGTGAGAGCTTCGAGTCCTACTTGGAAAGATTTCAGCTTTACGTCTTGGCAAATGATGTGGCTGAAGGCAAGAAACTAGCTGCATTCTTGACGGTAGTAGGACTTCGAGTGTATGAAGTATTGAAGAACCTGCTAATACCTCACTCCCCAGCCAGCAGAACGTATGACGAGGTCACGACTCTGTTGAAAACCCACTACAGTCCCCGAAAGGCCGTGATCGCGGAAAGGTGCCGATTTAACCGAAGAGTGCAACTTGAGCAAGAGACGGTAGCCGAATTTATTGTTCAGCTGAAGCACCTGGCTAGAAGTTGCAATTTTGGCAAATTTCTCGACGAAGCGCTTAGAGACAGGCTTGTCGCCGGGCTACGCTGCGCCGACCCTCAACGTGAGCTGTTTGCAGCTGAACAGCTGACATGCGAAGAGGCATGCAAAATCGCGTTAAATCGTGAACTAGCTTGTACACAAACTCAACAAATGAAATTAGAAGAGCCCCAAGGTAGATCGAAAAGGTCGACAGGGCTATAAGTTGATGTTCTGAGGAAGGGCAATCGTGCTAAGGAAAGCTATCGGGTCAAGACTGAACCCCTAGAGTGCTTCCGTTGCGGTAAAAGTCATACGCCCGAAAGTTGCCGGTATCGCAAGTACAAGTGCCACAATTGCGGTGAGCAAGGTCACTTGCGCATAAAGTGTAGACAGAGCACAGGCAGACCGAAGGCGCTAAATGCAATCGATTGCCGGGAAGACGATTCCGACGAAGATCAAGAAATATACAGCATGACAATAAATAAGTCTGCGTACTATGTCACTGTTCACATGGAAGAACAAGCCATAAGAATGCAAATTGACACAGGGGCTTCCGTCACCGTCATGCCGAAGTCTGTTTTTCAGCGCAAGTTTCCACACTTGACGGTCAAGAAAGAGACTGTTCCTTTAAGGACATACACAGGGGAACTGGTGCCGGTCGTAGGATCGGTGAACGTGCGAGTCGAGCATGGTGATCAAACTGAGATTTTACCTGTGCTGATAGTAGATGACTGTGGACGAGAGTTGCCATGTCTGCTTGGTCGTAACTGGCTGAGAAAGCTTAAATTGAACTGGCAGGGAGTTCAAGCTTTACAGCAAGACGATGCCGTGAAGGAAATAAACAAGAAATTTGAGGCCGTGTTTTCACCGCAGATAGGCTTGATAACGGGCTACAAAGCACAAGTTCACTTGAAGCCAAACAGCAAGCCAGTATTTTGCAAGGCCCGTCCCGTCCCTTTTGCGTTGAGGCGAGTTGTGTCCGAGGAACTGAACGCCTTAGAACAGACTGGGGTATTAAAAAAGGTCCCCAGAAGTGATTGGGCAACTCCTTTGGTGGTGGTACCTAAAGACGGAGGGGCAAAAGTGCGGCTGTGCGGTGACTACAAGGTCACGGTGAACCCGGTGCTTCTGACTGAGCATTACCCTCTTCCTTTGCCAGAAGATTTGTTCGCAATGTTAGCAGGCTCAAAGGTATTCTGTGTTCTTGACCTTGCTACCGCTTACCAACAAGTGGAGCTTAACGAAGATGCGAAGGCGATTTTAACTGTAAACACACACCAAGGCCTTTACCAATATCAGAGGCTCCCTTACGGCATCGCAAGTGCTCCTGCCATATTCCAGTCGCTCATGGACGGTCTTCTAAAAGGTATCCCTCAAGTAGGGTGCTACATTGATGATGTCATCATTGGAGGTTCGAATGCGAATGAATGTCGGCAAAAGCTGGAAGAGGTGTTGACACGGCTACAGAATCACAATGTGACGCTGCGCATGGAAAAATGCAAGCTCTTTTGCAGCGAAGTCCGCTACCTGGGCCACGGAATTTCAGCTGGGGGAATCAAGCCACTGGGATCGAAAGTAAGGGCGATTAAGGATGCACCCGAGCCCACGAATAGTACGGAGCTGAAATATTTCCTTGGAATGGTAACATTCTACTCCAAGTTCCTATCGAACTTGGCGTCCGTTGCTGCGCCGCTCTACGAGCTCCTGAAGAAGGGCAAGCGTTGGAATTGGACAGGCAAGTGTGCCCTCGCGTTTCAGGAAATGAAGAACTTGCTCTCGACCAGTCCGTTACTTGCTTACTATGATCCGAAGCAGCCCTTGGCTATAAGCTGTGATGCTTCGCAGTATGGGCTCGGCGCGGTTCTTTTCCACATACTTCCAAATGGTATCGAAAAACCTGTTGCTTTTGCGTCCAGGACACTATCGCAAGCTGAGCGTGGCTATGCCCAGATTGAACGAGAGGCGCTGGCGATAATCTTCGCTCTCAAGAAGTTTCATCGCTACGTATATGGTCCGGAATTCACGTTGTTCACGGACCATCAACCATTGATAGGCATCTTAGGGCCACGCAAGCAGGTTCCATCTTTGGCGGCTGCTCGCATGCAACGATGGGCTTTAATCTTGGCTTCTTATCGTTATGAATTGAGATATCGAAAGGGAGCTCAAATGGAAGTTGCAGACGCGCTGTCCAGACTGCCTATTTCAAGTGGAACCAGGAAGGATGAGACCGATACCCTCTGTGTTTTTGAGACTACGCCACTGATGGCTAAGGATGTTGCTAAAGCGAGCAAGTATGACGCGACGCTCAGCAAGGTCTACCGATATACATTGGAAGGATGGCCAGCACAATTCAAAGACACTGAACTTGTACCGTACTATAAGAGACGTGCGGAGCTATAGCTGGAAGCAGGATGCGTCACATGGGGAAGTCGTGTTATTGTGCCAACAAAGTTGCACGACGCGGTGTTGGGACTGTTTCACGCAGAACACCCTGGGGCGTCACGCATGAAGATGCTCGCACGTAGCCTGCTATGGTGGCCAGGACTAGACGCAGACATAGAAAGAGCGGTAAAAATGTGCAGCATTTGCCAAGAGATGCAAAACAGTGCTCCCCGTTCTCCGCTCGAGCCATGGCCGTTTCCCGCCCGCTGCTGGCAGAGAGTGCATGTGGACTTTTTTGACTTTGAAAAAACTACATTCCTCTTGTGCGTAGACTCGTTTTCAAAGTGGATCGAAGTGTTTCCTATGCGTACTACTACAGCCACGAAGACTATCGAGCGCTTGCGTAGTCTGTTTGCTGCTTACGGATTTCCTGAACAACTAATTTCTGATAATGGCCCTCAGTTTTCGTCGCAGGAGTTCCAGGATTTCCTCGATGCCTGTGGCATCCGACGCACGTACAGCCCGCCATACCATCCGGAATCCAACGGGGCTGCCGAAAGGTCGGTGCAAACTGTTAAGAGGAGCCTTCGCAAGCAGTAGTTGATGCGCGACAAGAAAGGAGATAACTGCAGACCAATGCGGTTGAGACTGGACGATTTCTTGCTGGCGTATCGGACAACACCAAACACAACAGGCAAGTGACCGGCCGAACTGTTTCTGAAACGAATGCCGCGCACGAAACTGTCATTGCTGAGGCCATCGTTTGGGGATGACATGCAGACCAAGCAAGAAGTGGTAAAACGGCAGCATGACCGACGGAGATCTACTTTCCGTTCATTCAGGGAAGGAGACTGGGTATACGTGAAGACGGTCCGGCACGAGAAGGTTTCATGGACGGAAGGGCGTGTAGTGCGGCTAGTCAGCCCTGTGACCTATCTGGTAGAGACTCAGAACACAGTCCGGCACGTTCATGTTGACCATTTGCGCTCGCGCAGTTGTTTCCGACATGCAGGATGTGACATTGGGGCAGAAGCCTCGAGATCACCCGGGACCGAGGACCTTGTACGTCATCAGGAGGCCGCCCAAACCGCACCCCAGCAGGCGCATCATGAGGCTGACACGGCATTACCTCCCCTTCCGGATGACGCAACAACCCCGGACCGGCCACCACCAGACGGGCAGGAATTGCAACTGCCCGCTGCGGACAACGAACATCCTCAGACGCAAGCTGAAGAGTCTTCCATCTCCCCGCCAACCCTGCGCAGAATCCAGCGTGCCCGGAAACCACCAGACCGATATGCCTCCCGCGATTTCCGTCACTGAAGCCAATCAATAAAGACTATGATCTGGGGGGGGAAGGAATGTGATAACATCAAGCGCTGACGCGCCACTGCGTTATCGCGTGCACTGATATCAGCAGCGGATAAGCAACCGCTGCCTATAAAAGTGCGTCAAACGAATAAACGCACACATCTTGTTCTGCACCTGCCACGGCTGTTTCTTTGAGTACGGCTGCCGCCTACTCGGCTGCCGCACGCTACTACAGAAACCAGGATAAAATATGTTTTATTATATCAACCGCTACCGAAGAGGTGCCGGATATTGCAAGAAGAATAACAGGCCTCACCTTACATGGTCGCCTGCACGCAGTGAATGCGTACGCAGCAGTAGCCGACGACACAAAGGCGACAAGGCGACGATACATGGTCTCACTTCTCACACAAGCCCTGAAACCTTGCTAGCCAACCTACGTATTCGTGCGCAAGGCGTTGATATACTAATAGCTAGGATGTTGGTGAAACGAAAACAGCAGTAATTACCTTCTTTGGCCCCATCATACCATCCCTGCTTCATTTAAAAGAATACTATAGAATTTTGCCAGACTTGCACGCAAACGGGCCACAGAACGGATGTATGCCCGAACCCCCACCTGCCCGTATGTCACAACTGCGGAACTAGGCAGCCCCAACTGCAGACTGGGTTGCAGCCACGACTGCAACCCAGTCTGCGCCACCTACGGAGAAAAGCATCTCACGGGGGCCAAAGAATGTAAACGTCGTTTCAAGCTGGCATCACAGAAACAGCACTCAAAATCACCAAACCGAATGGCGAGCAAGACGCCGGACAAGACGATCAAGTTATCGTCGCCAAAACCGAGATGGTATGATATAGACGACACGGATGACAACGACTGGCCTCCACTGCGGAGTCAAGGGGACATTCCAACTTTGCAACCCCAAATGCGAAAATCATGATCAGAAGAAAGAAAGAATGGAGTGTAAGGACTATCCGACCATTCTAGCACCATACCCCTCCGCAATTCCACCCTATCCCCATCCAGGACTTCAGTGGCAGCAGGAGAATCGACCCAGCACAAGGTGAGCTGGGCGGGGATGGCACGAAAGGGCGTTCTAATAACCACCAACCCCGAGTACCAAAGAATCCTTTCTGAAAATGGTCAACTTAAACAAACAGTAGAGGACCTTAAAATCGAGACGGTAGCGCTGAAGGCACGGTTTCAGAAAACCAAAATTGGGCAAGCTAAACCAGTTCAAGGAGATAAACCCACAACCCAACAAACAACAATTAACAACGTCGAAACAATGATGAATAAAGTAATACAACAAATTCAGGGCTTGCAAACTTTTCAAGAGCAATTATTTGCGGACATGCAAACCACAAAGTTTATGTCGACGGCCAAATGTCGAAGATGCAGCAAACGTCGCGTAAAAGAGCTAGCAGTAACCCCGGAGCACCGATGGCGGGGAAGCTCAAAAACGGGCCTGTTTCCGATTGGACGGATATCAAAATTGTAGCGAACCATGGCCAGTAAAACAACCGAACCATTGACACCGCTGAGATATGGCAATGTAACTGCCGCTCTTTTCCGAAAAGAGCGGCTGCGCTTCAATCATACTTAGGCGCCGCCATTACTCAACCGGACATCATTTGTCTACAGGAAGTTGAGAAGGGGGTAGTTAAGCTTAGAGATTACTGCACCCTACAAAATCCCTTATATCCTAGAGTGGTGACGCTGGTGCACAAAGCTATCGCGGCCAGCGACCTCAACTCTCCCCAATGCTCAACGGAGCACCAATTGATCGAATTACACACTACGAAGAGGGGGAAAGCAAAAACGTTTATTGGCAACGTGTACAGCCCACCGAAAGAACGACAGACTGCGTTTCCCGCGATGCTTGAATGGCCACTTGGACATCTGAAAAAAAAAAAAGATTGGTTTATTTTAGTCCCGGATTTCCCCCCCCCCCCAAACACCAATTGGGGTTATATGACAAATACCAAAAACGCCAGGAACCTAGTAGAAGCAGTAGAGAAATGCAATATGCAATTAGAGATTTTACCCCTAGCCCACACGAGACATGGAAAAAGTGTCGGCGGAGATACGTACCAAAACCTCACCTTTACATTTAATGTAAAAGAAGGACATTGGAGGAACCTGGATGAAAATCTGGGAAGCGACCATTATACTATTAGTTACTCCACTACGACTCCAAAATTTAAAAAGCCCTCAGCATCCGATACATACAATAGAAGAATAGGTAGACGAAATGATGCAGGCATACCAGACTAACACCAAGCACGTCGCGCTAAGCGAAAAAAATGTACTTCAGTAGGACGTTCTGGTGGGCTAGTTGGTTCATAGCTTTTAGACGTTTATAAACTGCGCAAGAAAACGAAGACACAAGAAGGAAAACACACACGCTCGTGGTGCGCTCGTGGTGTCGTGTGTGTTTTCCTTCTTGTGTCTTCGTTTTTTTGCGCAGATTATAAACCTCTAAAAGCGAAAAAAACACCGGTAGTGGATCCTCACCTAATCCATCTGTGGGAAGGCAGGAGAAGTCTAATTAAACGATGGAAAAGACAGCACTTGAACAGAAAGCTCAGAGCTAGAATAGAAGAACTGGCAGAATAAACAAATGAGTATGCTAGGGAACTCCAAGCGAACAACTATATACAATTTTCTGACTCATTACGAGGAACGCTCTCAACAACCAAGACATGGGCAATTTTGCGGAGCATGCTTGACCCATGCAATACAAAAACGGTCACTAATAGAGCATTGCGCACATTGGTAGCAGAATTTAAGGGGGATGACGCATCACTGATTGATGCGTCTGCCATGTCTGCCAGTTACCCTGGCAGACAGGTACATCGGAACAGAAGGCGATAGCATCGATAAGAGAGATTACAAAGGAATGGAAAATCCCAACCTTGATACACCCACAACGAAACAAGAAGAATATGCCGCTTCTCTAGCCTTACAACGTACCTCAGCCCAAGGCGAGGACGGCATCACGAATGCTATGTTATGAAGTATGAGCGATCAGCAACTATAGAACGACCAACACGATACCTCAATCAGAAAATCTGGGAAACGGGAGAACTCCCTAAGCAATGGAAAAAAGCGACCATCATTTTCATACCTAAACCGGGGAAAGCAAGAACACTGCAGAATCTCTGGCCAGTATATCTAATCTCCTACTTAGGCAAACTTTTCGAAAAAGGTTCCTCATACCAGGCTTCATAAAAAAGGTTCTTCATAACTATATCGAAGGGCACGAACTTTTCTCGCACAACATGCACGGCTTCAGATAACATCTTTCTACACAAGACATATTCATAAGACTACGAGATGACGTGCTGCAAAACATCCCTACAGGGGTAAAGTAGATCATAGCAGCACTCGACAGCGCTTTTGACACAATTTTCCATACCCTCATAAACGAAAAGCTCGAAAGAATACACACTAAACATTTTAACACCCCTAAGGGTGTAAATCAGTTTGTCGCCAGACGGACACCCTAAGGGTGCTGTTTCCTACACCCTACAGTTGGGGTGCTATTATAGCACCCTAGAGGAAGGGTGTCCAGCAAAAATTATGAAGGGTGTTAAGGTGTTAGTCCTCATTAACACCCATTTTCATAGGTGTTGAAAGGGCGTACACCCTTTATTTCTGCAGTATACGGAAGGCAGGCTCAGCTGTACATGCCTTGAATTACGACTATATAGAGCGATCCACGCATAACTCGTGTGTGCCAGAAGGTCCAGCTACCAAGCACGGCGTCCAATAGCCAAGCTTGAAGTTTCGATAGGCATACACAACATTTATACGTGTGGATCACAATAAATATTAGTAATTCAGGGCCAAACCTGTCTTCACTGCACAAATGCAACCTAGCAAACTATAACTTCTGAGCGTGTATATCTACATCAATGGTTATTACGCTTTACATATCCATATAAAATGTAATACAAACCAGCAAGACACATATGATACTGTATTTTCAAGGAAAGTAAATATATTCATTCCATGCTAGAATACATAACTACATAATACATACATAACAACCTAAAATGTGCAATCACCAAATACATTTGTAAGTACATGAAAATTTACATTTCCTACAAAAATGTTTTTTAAAATATAACTGATCAAATCAGTCCTATATACAGGGTGTTTCAGTTAACTTGGGACAAACTTTAAAAATATGCAAATGCTCCGTAGGTGGACAGAACCAAAGTAATGTTGTTTGCCGTTGCTTGAGGATACTCAGACTATTTTTTGTACTCCGCCTAATTAGACTTAATTATTTATTAAACTTCTCAATTATTATACTTAGATGACAAGTGTCAATTAGAAAATTGTATAGAGCAACATGAGAAACTGTCGATACAGCTTTCTGTTGCGCAATACGTACTACACAAAAGTGTTTTTCCGAGCGTGAAAGATGCCCACGAATACACATAAAGTGCCTCGAGCGGCCAGTCAGACGAAAATTTTGCGTATATTCACGGGCTTCTTTCACGCTCCGAAAAACAATTTTATGTTGCACGTATTGAGCAACAAAAAGCTGTATTGGGAGTTTCTCATGTTGCTATACAATTTACTCATTGACACTTTTCATCTAATTATATTAATTGAGAAGTTGAATAAATAATTAGGTCTAATTATCGAATTAGGCCGAATACAAAAAAATAGTCTGAGTATCTCCAAGCAACGGCGAACAACATTACCTTGGTTCTGTCCAGCTACCTAGCATTTGCATTTATTTAATGTTTAACTTAAGTTACCTGAAACAACCTGTGTATATGGTAACCCTAAAACAGCCTGTTTGGTGCCAATTAAAGGAATTAATTTTCAATATTAAATTTCGGGTACTTAAACTCTAGTTTTGGTGGCCTTGAAAAAAAAAGTTGTCGCAGTTTCACCTGAAAGGCGAAGCATCAATTGCGATAGCAAATTTGTAGAGAGCTATACGGAGTAATGATATTAGCTTTATCAGCTGTATAAACTTGGACATGCAGCAGCACCGGCAACACGCAGAACTGTTGTCGACGCCGTCGGCGCTTAGCCCGCGTTCGCTCAAAATGCGTGCGGCGTTGGTGACTGTTGCCGGAGCCTCTGATATAAATAGGCACTTGGTGCCGCAGCTAAACGTCGCCTCCCTTCCCTCCCCCTCCCCCCCCCCTTCCCCACGGCCTCTCGCGCGTAGGAAGAAGGCGCGTTTGCTCTACATATATGGTGATTGTAAAGGAGGAAAGAGACGCCTACTTCTACAGCCCTTAAGGGAGCACGGCCAGAACGCGCGTTTGTTCTCCGCCGTGCGTTCACTCCCCGTGAAAGCGCGCGCCCCTCGCGCCCTTTCACTCGCACATACAGCGTTCGGCGCGCGGCGACGATTTCATCTCCATTGACGTCATACGGAACCTCACGGCGACGGCGACGGCAGAAATCTGCTTTTGAGTGTCCATATAATTGCTATCGCAATAAAAAATATATATTGCAAAGGTCAATTAGGGAAGTACATGAAATGTAGAGCAAACACACAAGAAACACACCTATTATTTTGTACACCAATGTCATGGCAAATCATTGTGAAAAGCTGATTTGGAAAGTCGATATAAAGCTTGTCTGGCCCGCATTTTTGATATACTGAAACAACTTATGTGTCACACATGAACTTGCTTTAAATAAGGTTTGATCAAGGAGCATCAAGTTGAATTTTCGCTCCTCAACAAGGTTCCTTGAGCAAGAAAATTTTTTTCCGACCTAAATCATTTTTTTTTCAAATCTAAATAGAGTTCTCTGAGCTAAAAATGCTGTCTAGCAGATTTTCCAATTACAATTCTGGTTTCCTTAAATTTTGTAATGCGAAGGCACTGCATGATCTGTTATAAAATATGTTGCTTGAAAATGTTTTTTTTTCTACTGCAAGACAAAAGCCTAAATATGCCACATTTATTACTGTTTAGGTGCGAAGAGCCGTATCAATGGCGGCCTTATAAAAACAAACCACTGTTCATTAAGGTACTCTACTGGCCACATGCGGATGATACATTGCCAATTTCTAAATTATTTGTACTTGGTGCGATAATGGGAGATTAGGGCTTTTACATAAATGAGCAAATAATCTTTATTAAATCAGCCATACTCTGGTTACTGAATCAAGCTTCAAATATGTGAGTTCACATTTTTTAAACACAGGCCGTCATGCATCAGCCAGTCAGGCATAAATAAATGTTAAACATCACGCGTAATATTCTCCAACAAGAAATGATTGTATCAAACAGTATAAAAGTATTAAACAGCATATATTAGTTGATTCAAATTAGAATAAAGCGTATACACTTGAACTGCAAAATTGTAATTTATGCAGGAAATCACCTTTAGCTTTCATAAAAGCGAGAATACTGTTCACGGTTAACCACACGGAACAACGACTCCATTGTCTGAGCATCTTGACCATAAGTGCAGGAGATGGCTGTGCTGGAATCCCACTTCCTGCATTAGCAAAACAACAGAATCATGAGAGTTGACTCTACATTTCATTACGATTCTATACACTGCGGGGAATTTGATAAGGCAACAAGCTTCTGAAAATAACACCCCTAATTATTGTGACCGAACACAAGGCACAGCTAATTTGGGCAAAATTTCCAGTTTTCAAATTTAGAAACCGCGATCACTAAGTCATCGTGAATACAAAATGGCATAGAAGCAAAAATGAATATACAGTAGCGTTTTCACTATGGAAAAAAATGTCACAGTTTCACCCTAAGGGCGAAGCAATGAATGCGATAGCAACACAGCAATGTCATACGAAGTAAGGTGAGCGGCCTTGGTAGCAATATGAATTGTAGTAAACATGAGCTGATTAAGTAAGCAGGTGTGCTGCGGCGTAAGTAGACCGACATGAAGAGAGACTCGATGACCACGAGAAGGCGCGTGTGAAACGGGGGTGTTGATGAGAAGCGCTTACCGTGGGCAGCGCGTGTGAAGGGACACACCTGTAGTGCTGCACTGCCGATCCGGGCAGCATTGCATGTGTAGCGTGCGTTGGAAAATGTGGCCCGACTATTACTAACTGAATGAACAAGCCTGGTGTGAGCGCGCACAAACATGAATAGATCACACTGAATGACTGCAGCCAACGACTGTCAAAACGCTAGCAGCGCAACGTACCTCCGCCCGCGCAGCGGGCGAAGGTACGTGCGGTCTATCTCTTCAACGGAAACTGAGCGGCGAATGCACGGCGCATAAAGGTCAGAGCCGTGTGGAGATAAGAGACGGTGCGGTCGAACGAACGACGACCGCGGTTGTTGGCAGCGTAAAAGTGCGCCCCCCCCCCCCGCTCCCTCCGGCGCTGGCTTCCCGCTTCCTTGCTTGCGCGTGGGAGAGATAAGAGACTGTGCGGACGAGCGACGAGCGCGGTTGTTGCCAGAGAAGTGCCCCCCCCCCCCCTGCTCCCTCGGGCGCTGGCTTTCCGCTTCCTTGCTTGCGCGTGGGAGATTGAGTGCGGTCGCTCTCCGTGATAGCGCGCGTCCCCGCACGCTTCCGCTGGGGCATACGGCGCGCGGCGAAGATTTTATCTATACGGAACCTCACGGCGACGGCGACGGCGACGCCGACGGCAGAAATCCGGTTGAAGTGTCCATATAATTGCTATCGCAATAAAAGAGACAACGCATCTTTTGAAGCAAGAGCAAATGAGGTGACGAAACAGCTTCCGCCTTCCCACCCTGCCGCGCGCCGGGTTGTCTAGGCAACGCTAAAGCGCCGTAGCGTCAGTTCCGGTCGCTTTTCAGTCGGGAGGGAGCAGCCGCGTAAATCGCGCTGCGCCGAACTCTGTCGAACTATAAAAATTATCTGCCGCTGCCCCTTTATTCTCACAGGTTTGCTTGTTGGCGCGGCCGCCTGCTTGCTGCCACTTCGTTGTGGTCTCTAGCTGTACCGGTGAGCTGGGAGTGGCGAATACGTTTCGTGTCGAGCGTTGCGTTTTTTTTTTACTATGTCTGGGCTGCATGACTTTGAGTGCAGCGCAGAAATCGTGACCGCGAGTGAGCCTATCAGCGCGCTTCTACAGGTACGATCAAAATACCGGCTGTGTCCGATCAAGGAGACCATGCCAGGTCACAGCATAAAGTTTCAGCGAGATCGTGGCTCGATAAGAGCGCGACATTATTGGTCGTGGCACGTGTGAGGCGCAAGCATTCACCTCACTCGTGGGCGTCTGCCAAAGGAGTGACAGTTGTGCTCTTCCGCAGTACATGTTTCGGTTTTCCATATTTCCATAGTCTGGAATTCATTACACTAAAACAATTAGCGGTATCAGTTCCTGGCATTCAACGAACCATTTATGAACTATATCGATGATGCGCTTCAATTAAGTAAGCAGGATCGCCTGACTTGGTTGGTTGACAAGTGAATTCGCGTAATTTTTATGACTGCGTGTTTAATTACTACCTTGAATCGCTTAAAAAGACATCTCACCTAGGTTCGCCACTTTTTGTTGGGCTGTTAAGGGCACCGCTAAATTCCTGCAAAATTTTGCGAGTTGCTTGCGCGTTTTCATTCAACTACTGCAGTTTGTATTAAAAGTGTCACAGTGAGAACTAAATCTAATGATATTTCATGAAATTGCAAGTGAATGTGTGTACTTTTCAAGGTAATACTTTTTGGAGTGCCCGTCATACCAGTAACATCAGTATCTTCGAAAAAAAATGCCATACATAGACACATGGCTCATTCCGCTGACGTATACGCGTTCTTATGGCCAGATTTATGCATGCATCCTTGTGTTCAACACCCTTCAGACGTCGATTTAACACCCTTCTTTGAGCAACTTCACACCTTATGGTTCGTATACACCCATATAATAGGGTGTTTTTAACAAAATGGGTGTTACAAGGGTGTACACGGGGGTGTAAATGCGGAAAACACCCATTTTAACACCCTTAAGGGTGTGAAAATGTTTAGTGTGTAGGCTGTCGAATTCAGATCCATAATTACATCCGCTCTTTCCTCACTGACCGTAAGGCCACAATAGGTGTGGAAAATATTCGATCCCCCAAACTCCCAATGCCTAGCAGGAGCACACCACAGGGTGCCATCCTCTCGCCACTTCTATTCAATTTCGGAATGAACCGTTTAGCACGACAAATAGAGAAAATTAACTACCTCAACTTCGCGTTATACGCACATGACGTCAACTTATGGGCCTGCAAAGGATTGTTAGGGCAAAAAGAACAGATTATACAAGAGGCTCTCGCCTCGCTGAAGGAATTCGTATTGAACAAAGCGGCATGCAAAGCGCTCCGGAAAAATCTGAGTTTATTCGTATCCATGGGCGTAACTGCAGAAACGAACCGGGCATCCACCTAACAATAGGGGACCAGGCGGGGGACCAGAAAGCAATACGACTAGGACTATGGTTACAAAAGAGCCACTCACACCATAGCGGCCCTCAATTCAAGCACGAAGAGCATCGCTAGACTAATAAGCAGCATTACAAAGAAACGCAAAGTGCTCCACGAAAACGAAACTATAGGACTAGTTCAAGCTTATATTATTAGCAAGATAACATACGGGCTACCATATCAAGAGCTAACCCCGTCGGAAACTAAAGAAATTGACCTAATAATACGTGGCACGTATAAGGCGGCACTTTGGCTGCTTAGGAATGCGACAAACGAAAGGGTGCAAGCTCTAGAAATGTTCAACGCATTTGAAGAGGTAAGAACAGTCGTTCTCATGAAACAAAGAAAGCGACTGTACCTCACAAGCATAGGTAGAAACGTTTTGTCGGGTTTAGGTTTCCCATTAACACGACAATTCGACCACGAACAAACGACCACGATGCCGGATCCTACACGCAAGTGCATAATGTTCTCCCCAATCCCACGCAACATGAACGAAAACCATCACAATGCGAGAAGACAAGCAAGAGCTAAACAGCTTCAGAAAACCTTTGGCAGTAATCAAGAAGTAATGTATACAGATATAGGTAGGATTTAGCAAAGGACATGTAATGCGGCAGTTTAAACTACACGCCACGGAACACTTAACCATCAGCCTCGTTACTTACTAGATGCACTGCTACAGCAGAAGCAACAGTGATCGCACTCGCTATCACATAGAAGGAAAAGCAAAACAGCTCAGTTTAATAATGTCCGACTCGCAAGTGGCATGCAGTATGTATCGACAAGGCTGCATACCGCATGTCGCCATTAAAATCATCGACGACACATTGAAAGATCAAGCAATTTTGTGGTCTCCTGGCCACGAGGGTATCTCGGGAAACGAACAGGCACACAGTCTAGTACGAGGCTTTATTAACCGAGCGGGAGATACGCACAGCGATGAAATTGGCGATTCCCTACTGGTGCGTGATATACTAGAGCACCAGCGAAGAACCCGACAACCGTATGCCCCCCCCCCCCCCCCGGCTCAAACTACTGAATCTGGAGGAGGCGCAGAAATATAGAAGAATACAGACGCATTCCCACCTACATTTACGTTGATACCACAAAATAATCCCAACCTTGTTCAGTTAGTAACTCTTGCCCGTGGTCCTGGCCTTCATTGCCTCACGTAACATGGGCGTGCACTAAAAGACCTCATAGCATTAATTCACCTTTGGTACTCCCTTGCTCAGGGAGCCCTGGGTTGCCGTCGTCGATCTTTCTGACGTCGAAGCCCACAAGGGCCTCCTGGATCATGCTGGGAGGGTCGCAGTGGCCACTGGAGTCTTCGAATAGGGACCTACCCTGAAACGCTCCCTTCCTTTTTTCTTTTTTCATCAATAAGTGTTTATTCCTCCTCCTCAGCGGAAACTGATGGGTGAACGCACAGCGCATACAAAGGTAAGAGCCGTGTGAAGGTCGCTCTCAAGATACGGTGCGCGCGACAGCCCGCAGCCGCGCAATGTACAAGTACGCAGTTGATGGCAGAGTAGAAGCAGCCCCCTCCCTCCAGCGCTGCCTTCCAGCTTTCCTCCTTTCGCGTGGGAGACTCAGTCGCCAGTTCACCTTGGGCCCGGTCGCAAGATACGCATTTGGTGCGGCAGCTAAACGTCGCCTCTCCAACCCCTCCCTCCCATCGCAATACGGCCTTTCGCATGACGCAAGACGCCGCGTTTGCTCTCCGCTGTGCGTCCGCGTCCCTCGCGCGCTTTCACTTGCGCATACATCACACGGCGCGCGGCGACGATTTCATCGCCATTGGACATTATACGGAACGTCACGGTGACGACGATGGCGCCAGCAGGAATGCGCGTGGAGTGTCCATATTATTGATATCACAATAAAGCGCGGTCACTGGGCTTTACGTTTCATCATCGACAGTCTTAGCTTTGCCGCACCCGATCCTTCACTCAAATTGTTCTGCCTTGACGACGGCACCTTATACCACCACAGTACGCTTCCTGACGGCCCTAAACGCCTTCATGTCGTTCCCACCAATCTTCGGTGAGCTATTCTTCACCACCTTCACGGTGAGCCCATCGCTGGCCACTTTGGTGTCCCCAGCTCTTATGTTCGTGCCAAGCGCCGTTTATTCTGGCCTGGTCTCCATCGCTCCGTGCAATGATTTGTCCCTAGCTGCGACCTATGCCAGCGCCGAACGCGACCAGCTATGCTTCCAGCCACTTCATCCTATCCACATCCTCACCAAACTCTTCTCCCGCGTTGGGCTCGACCTTCTTGATCCCTTTTCGACCTCGACATCAGGAAACAATTGCGTCGCCATCGCGACCTGCTGTCCAGTGCGATACGCCGTTATCCGCTCCTTCTCGCTGCGTCATTTCGTTCTCCAGAACACCGGAAAACATCTACGTTTTTGAGCGCTCCTAGTCATCGCAACAGCTTTGCTGTTAAAGGAATGTATGTGTAGCAGGCACTGTCGCGAAAAGCTTTGCGTGTCATTCTCGTGCAAAGTCCAAACGAAAATACCAATTCCTCACATTAAGGTTCTCTCCTCGAATGTTCGTGTAAATTACATCTTCATTTCTGCCATTATTAGAACACACAAAGTTCGGATATGGGCCACGGATGCCACAGGGTAATGCGCACAATAAATTCTTACAACCGCTGTCAATTTGGTGCAGCGTGTCCTGAGTTCTATTCGTTCTTTTTTGTAGTTAATATTTACTCTCACGGAATGTGCGCAGCCTGTGAGTGCACTGGATGTAGTTTACACACAAACGAGAAAACCGTTGACCGGCCTTTAATATTTACCAGGTTTGTAGCGAGAAAACGTGTCATTCATCATGCTTGGTGACATCGAGGCTGGGCGCACCGTTGCATGAGATGGAGCATCAAGTCTAGTTGCGATCCCGACCGCGTCTTTCTTGTGGACGTTTTGCGGCAGTTGTCGCTGTTTTGTACTTTAGTATTTATTTTCAGTCAAAATACGAAGTGAACACGCAGCCGTTGGTGGGGAGCGTAAGCTGCTTATCGCTTTTCTAGCGACGCCCTTCTGACTGATTGCTTCCCGAAGACACGCTCTTCTAACGCGGCTTTTCCAGGTTCAGCCAGTTATGTGTAGGTTATAGATGAATGCAAGCCGCTTTGTGTTGTAGCCACGTTAGAACCGAGATTGTCAATGTTGAGTGCAAAGCCATGTTTTCATTGTACCGGCGTCCCCGGTACTGAAGGCACGTATATAGTCTCATTGCCTACATCCATGATTCGGTACATCGTACGTGCCAACCACTTACTTCGTTTCATTTTAGCAATACGGGCGTGAAAGAAGCTCATAAAATCTGCGATGGCATTTTGTAAACAAAACGGGGTAAAAAAAATAAAAAAACTGCATCGTAAGTATTCTACCATCGAATTAAGTGATGTTTCATCGCCTAACCTGACAAATGCACGGACCAAATTCCGCTTGAGTGGGCAAGAGATCTGGAAAAGACAATACAAAATAAGGTGAGAGAGGCTAAATAATAACATAAAAGTTGCAAATGGAATTGTGGCTTACATTGTACTTTTCAAGTAGGTGGGCGTCTATATCCTGAAGGTGCGGTTTGTTCTTGTCGATAGCCTGCGCCTTTGTGCTATTTTTCACGCCAATACTGACTCGGCGTCTTTAGAAGCTGCACTTCACAAGAGTTTGCAATAGTCCCTATTTCTCGTGCATCATTTTTTTTTATGTGAAGATAACCAGATAAAAAAAATTACAGATCCCACGCACTGTGGGAAACGACGCTAAGCGCAGCATTTTGCAGGTAGCTGGTTATCCAGAATCGGTTGAGGTTTCACAAAGTGTTACTGGTTGGACGGACGTGTTTGTTTAGGCAGAGCAGTTGTCTGTGTTACGCGAGTAGTGTTTATATTAGGCGAGCGGGGGGGGGGGGGGGGGCATTCATAGCTCGTTGAAGTAGGAAGCACGTTGTGAGTGACGAAGTAATGTTTAGTATGTTTATATTAATTATACACTTTGTAGAAAGCTACAAATGAACCCGTTCCAGAGCGTCATACTGCCGTTATGTGGAATGTTTAACCAAGTCCGAAAAAAACTGCACAGGAAACTGACCTCAAATTTGGTTAAAATAGAGAAATGTTAAATGCAACGCGTGGCAAAACATTCACGTGGCTGAGTTAATTAGAAGCGTGGCAAATAATTACTGAATCCTCATTTCCCCAATATATTCATGCGTCCTGCATGGTTGATAGTTGGTTTCTCCTGTATGCATTGTGAACTAAACAAGGCACCTTATTTGTATGTGGGGGAAATAAGGGACTCGCTATGGCTAATCTGAATTGATGAATTGGGTGGTATTACATGCCAAAACCACAATCTCATTATGAGGCATGCCGTATGAAGTTGGGACTACATTAGGTTCTTTAACCTTAGGGGTAGGAAAAGTTTGTAGTGTGTGCATTGTTTGTGGCCTTTGCAATATTTACGTATTCGAAAAGAACTTCGTCTTGGGCAAGTTGGTGCTGAGATTTCCTAGGTATACCTGACTGTGGCGCGAAATACATTTCGTGAAAAGGACAGAAAAGAGGAGGCAGTGAAGCGCCAAGCGCTTCACTGTCTCCTCTTTTCTGCCCGTTTCACGAAATGTATTTCGCGCCACATTCAAGTATATTTACGTATTCAATTGTGCCGCAGCGTGATGAGCGTCTTTTGAGCGGTGCCAATTGCAACTATGCGCAACTGTGGAATCAATGCCTATGCCACCAAGATCAAATTTAGTGAGCACTGGGGGAATGCTTTGACAAGCTTTGGCCCTGGAATGTAAAACAATTCCAATGTGTTTTTATTCCGATCTCCTGGCGTCAAATTCACGTAACCGCCGACGTAGGCACCCGGCGGGGACCGGCAGCGTTGTTTAAACCGCCCACTCAAAGGCTCTCCTCCTTTATAGGATGTCACTTTCGTTGGAATTGAAAGCGAATATCATTGCCTGCTTTGACAGGTTTTGCGTATCTGTACTCCGTTTGAGACATCAAGTGCAACGCTACGCAAGAAGTTTGGTCACGCAAATTTATCACTCCGCGCGGTCCGCCAATGCTTCGCTGCGCTTTCCGTTCATGCTTCGCCGCGCGCCAACGACGTTCGCTCGCGAGTGCATGCACGTGAGGCTCCCCGCCGACGGGCTGCAAATAAAAAACCTGATAACACCAACCACAAAAAGCAGAACGATCTAAAACAATGTATTAGCAGTCGTATACCACAGCGTGTTCGTTTCTAAGGATTAAAACTTGTTTCATTCAAAACTGATCGACCCTATATAAAAAACTGTGGCTCCAATACACAATGTGAACGTGGTTGGACAGTGAAGCTGCAAACGACACCCACAACGATTACCCATTGTGTCGTCAGTTGAATTCACACACGCGGCTCTACAACGAGTGAAACCAGAGACACGTGAAATGTACTTAACCACAGGCTTTAATATTTCACAACGACATTATATTCACGCTGTTCTTCTGGCGTCTTTACTTTCTGTGGTCTACTCATGGTAGCCTGGAATGAACTAAATGAGTTGCTAGACCGTGGTGACGTCATTACGTGATTTTGTTGCTGTTGGGTACTTTTACACTCCGAGTGGCTTACGCAACCATAATCTTTACCAGCAAACACACGCGGGAGAAGGAACGCTGTAAACGACACCCACAACGATCACCCATTGTGACGTCACTTGAATTCACACACGTGGCTCTACAAAGAGTGAAACCAGAGACACTGGTTTCACGAGGGTTTTGAATGACGTCAACCCCTTTTGAAGCAGCTGCAAACCTAGGGTGCGGTCTTGTACGCCTTCCAAAATGGAACGGAGGCGGTCCGTTCCATCGAGGCGCACACGATTGGTCAATTTGATCGTCACGGTTCAAATTGACCAATCGTGTGCGGCTCACGGTTCAAATTGACCAATCGTGTGCGCATCGATGGAGCGGACCGCCTCCGTTCCATTTTGGAACGCGTACAACATCGCACCCCTAATCTTTACCGGAACGCGTCGGAGGGTGTTCCCACTGTTCACACGTGCCTTATCATCCATCATGTGGTTTTGATGCTTGTTTTGTAGTTTTCTTTTGAAAACGAGTGCTGAGCTGTATGTTGTATACCTGATTTCAAAGGAGGCTGCACAAAAGTCAGAGGCCTGCGCTGCGCCCGCAGCACAGTCACAGCGTAAGCTGGAGAAGCGGCTCCATAAGACAACTTTTCTGCACCAAGCACTACAGGGTCTTCGCAGCGAAGTCTCTTCGCGTCGTCTTCACGAGAGCAATTTCAAATGTTCACCGGCGTCGAAGGCGAGATGTGGCTTGTGCCACAACGCGTCAGGCTCTGCACAGCAGTTTGCTGAGCCCGTCGTTGCCTGGTTGCAGCAGCGCGCGTAGCTATACGATTCACTTCTTCAGCAGAGGTTCGTACCTTGCGAGGAGGTGCCATAACGTGTACCGAAAAGCAAACACAGGCATCCAGACTACATGGCACACATGTGACATCCCTTGACCTGTGGCACGATGCGATGCTGTTGATGATGATACTGGTTTATTGGCATCCGCTTCAAAACGGGATGGTGACAAGTAGTCACCTAGCCTACTCGAGTTAACCAGTTTCAGCTACATGCAACCTGCAACTGCTACATTTATTTATTTATTTATTTATTTATTTATTTATTTATTTATTTATTTCAGTACCCTCAGGGCCCGAGGGCATTACAGAGGGGAGTGGGTTACATTCGAAGAATTGGAAAACAAGAAACAGCAGTAAATTTATATAAAACTTAGCATAATTGAGGTTCACGGGGGAAAAAGGAAAAAAAATAAAGTTGCATCAATACAAAAAAGGAGAGAATAAGTAGCGCACAGCACAAGGAGAGAAAACCAGCTAAACAAACAAAGCCTAAATAAATATTTTGCAACAGAAAAAACGGAATACATGACGCTCGAAGTAGTAATATGTGCCTACAAAACACAGAACACACGTTTTAAAAAGATTGGCGTGGTAAAAAGAGAGAAAAAAGAAAAAAAAAGTTGACAATGCTACAATTATGTTTGTGACAACAGAAGGTTTGTTAAAGCAGCTTTGAACTTAGCATTATCAGATATTTCTACGACGGATCGGGGAAGGTGATTCCAACTTGCTGACGTACTGGGGATGAATGAATTGAAAAAATGGTTGCTGTGGCATGAAGGAATACCAACCTTATGACGATGGTCGATGCGGGCTGAAACGTAACACGAGGGGGTTATCAATTTATTCTTAAGAATGGGGTTGTCATGATATATCTTATGGAATAGGCAAAGACGGAATATTTTCCTACGTTGTGATAGCAGTGGTAACGATAAGCTTGTTTTCATAGTAGTGACGCTGGAGTTACGGTGATAATTGGAAAGAATGAAGCGAGCCGCCCGGTTCTGGACAGCTTCAAGTTGATAGATGAGCGTCTCTTGACTGGGGTCCCAGACAGATGCAGCATATTCCAATTTAGTACGAACTAACGATTTGTAAAGAAGTAATTTTACAGAACTAGAAGAAAGATAAAAATTGCGGCGTATGTAGCCCAGCATGCGATTAGCGTTGTTGGTTGTATGGTCAACATGCAACTTCCAAGAAAGATTCGAAGAAATAAATACGCCTAGATATTTGTAAGAGGACACAGATTCAAGGTTACTAGTATTGAGAAGATATGAGGGCAGTGTGGTATTACGGCGAGAAACACGCATGTACTTGCATTTGTTAGTGTTTAGTTCCATGTTCCACATGTTAGCCCAGTCGAGAGCGTGGTTGATATCGGACTGAAGCAGACCTACATCAGAGTCACTTAATTTCGCGGTATATGACGCAGTCGTCGGCAAAAAGGTTAATTGATGAACGTAATCTATCAGGTAAGTCGTTGATATAGATGAAAAAAAGCAATGGTCCCAGCACAGAGCCTTGTGGCACGCCCGATTCAACTGCAGAAGTGAAGGAGGAAGTGTTATTAGCTGTGACAAATTGTGAACGATCGGTGAGGAAAGAGCGCAGCCATTGAAGAACGTTAGGATCAAGGTTAAGTTTACTTAGTTTCAAAAAAAGCAGTTGATGAGAAACCTTGTCAAACGCTTTTGAAAAATCTAGGAATATACAGACAACAATGGAACCCCTGTCAAGGATAGAATTGAGGTCATGTGTAAACGATATAAGTTGAGTTTCACAGGAAAATTACTTGCGAAACCCATGCTGGTGATCTGTAAAAAAGGCGTTTGACTGTAGGAATGATGCAAGGTGAGAGTAAATGACATGTTCCATAATTTTACATGGAATGAACGTAAGTGAAATGGGTCGATAATTAAGTGGCGGATGGCTATCCCCAGACTTGTGCAAAGGAATCACCCTCCCGACCTTCCAGTCTTCCGGAATGCAGGCTGTCTGAAGAGATTGCTGGAATAGATTAGAAAGTATTATAGCACTGTATACTTTTGTCGTGATTAAAAACTTGGAATTTATATTATCAACGCCACATGATGAAGAAACTTTTAGTTTATCTATTATTTTTTCTATACCAGCAATATCAAAGACAACAGGGTCCATTGGTAAAAAATCATTACCGGGATAGGTAGGATAGGTAGGGGTTACGGAACATACAGTTTTGGAAAAAGCAGAAACAAATACAGAGTTCAGAACACTTGCGCACTGATCAAGTGGGATTAGTTGATCGCTTGAGTCTTTTAGGGTGATAGCTGAATTATCTCTTTTGTTAACTACGCTCCAAAATTGCCTAGGGTTACTAATTAAAAGAGATGGTAATGTAGTATTGAAAAATAAATCCTTGGCGTGCTTAAGAGCTTTTTTGTATTCGGTAGCCACAGCCTCATAAGCCGTCCAACGTTCTTGAGTACCGGTTAGTTTTGCAGATCGAAAAATTCGTTTTTTCTTACTACACAGCCTCTTTAACGACTGACTGAACCATGGCGATTGCGAGTTTGTCGAGATGACTATACGTGGAACGTATTTCTCGATGAGCGATGCAACTTTTTCTTTGAATAAATTCTAGTTAGTGTTCACGGAGCGATCATGAAAGTTGGGCAAGTAAACATCTAAAAAAGCAGAAAGCTCATGGTTAATAGCATCATAATCGGCGTGTTTATAGTCCCGGATATATTTTTTGTTGTTACTCTGGTGAGGCACGGTGCAGCTCAAAGAAAAATGAAGCAGTAAGTGATCGCTTAGCCCCGGTAGGTACGATATGGGATGGAAAAGATCAGGCGTAGTGGTGAGCACTAAATCCAGGATGTTAGAAGTAGTAGACGTAATTCGAGTCGCCTGCATTGCAAGCTGGGACAAGTTGAAATCATTGCACAAATTCAGAAACCTGTCGCCTTCACTGGAAAAAGGATGACAATAGGAACGCACATTGAAACATACTATATTAGGGAAAATAAAGTCACCTAGTAAAAGAAAAGGGCAATTGGGATACCGCAAAGTAATGATATGAATCACATCATGAAGGTCGTCAGCAAAGGTGGGTGAACAGGACGGCGGACGATAACAAATGCCCAATATCAATTTCTTGAAGCACGTTTGAATTTCAACCAAAACAAGTTCTAAAGCGTTCGTAATATGGATAGGAAAAGACAAAACAGTATCAGAGACTGCTATAAGCACGCCTCCGCCACACCGAGCACCCCTGTCACACCGATAAATGTTGAAGTGTTTTTTACAATCGAACAATTCGCAGCTATCAATCTTCGCAGATAACCAGGTTTCAGTAAGACAGATTATGTCGGCGTCAGAAGCATCGATAGCCGAGCAAAGATCGTCACGTTTTGGAAGAATGCTTCGGATATTTGTAAATAACAGCGAAAGTTCGTTAATGACTGGTAACTTTGTACCACTGCCCCTCGCGCAGTGCTATTCAGTGGCGGCTGGCGCGGAGGCATTGTGCACGGAATCAGAAGAATCAGCCGATGGCGCTAAGGTGCTAGAAATTTCACGTACGCAATCATCAGCGGGATTGTAGGTGTAGCACTTTTTATTTATGTACAGCTTGTTGAAACGAAGCTTGAAGGTTAGGGGTTGGCTTTTGCCGAATTCGACCAGTTCTTCCTAGCAAACGAATAGCGGGTGAATAGTCATCACTAACGGAAATATTTCCTTCCTTCAGCTTAGAGTTATTGAGGAGTATTTGCTGTTTCATTTTGAAAGAAGAGAATTTGGCAATAACTGGCCTGCACTTGTTGGAACTATACCCACCGAGTCTGTGTGCTCTCTCGATCAGTATTTCAGAGCGTGACATTTCCAAGCAGGATGAAAGCACATTGATCAGTTTTTTCTCTGACTGAGCCCAGGACTGACTGGGTGTCAGATAGGCCGTAGAAAAGAAGGTTGTCTCGCCGTTGCATGTCTTCAAGCTCAGCTTGCTTAGAGCGCAGTTGAACATTTTCACCATTAATTTGATTAATTGACTGGCGAAGGCACTGTGCCTGCTCCTCGAATTCCTGAAGAGCGACCGTTTTACATTCAACCTCCTTCAATCTTTTGTCTATCTCTGTCAGATTTTCCTGAAAATTCGCCTGTGTTTTTGTAAGGTCATCAACAGACTTGATTAAATCCATCTGGTCCTTTTCCATTTTTTTTGTTCGCGTGTTTACAGCTTGTAACATCCCGAACATATCATCAAATTGCTTAGACTGGGAATCAAGCAAAGAGCCCTGCACTTGGGTTTGGGTTCTCGTGCTAGGCCCAGGGTTGAGCTCAACATCCCCGGACAGCATAAGCAGTTGAATTACAACGTCAAGGCAATCATGTAACACGCAAAACAAAACTCCCGGGCGTGGGAACAGCAACAGACAGACGTTATTCGATTTCTTAGCGTACATAGACGTAACAGGACTAACCTGGACGAAGAAGCAGAGGGGATTAGTAAACCGCATCGCAGTGCTGTTCACACGCCCACTAAGGGCGCCGGGGTTCCGCCAGCTCTTCATATAGGCAGCAGAAGATGATGTTGTTGTCGATCCGAATCCTTGGTATGGTAGAGGGATGGCAGTGAACACGTGTCTACTGCGCGGCCAGGCGGATCCTCTTGCGTCGTTGGAGTGACTGGGCAACCTGTTGGTATCGCTGGTAGATGACGATAGCGGTACGGCGCTGAAGTGAACACATGCCGAAACCTGGACGAAGAAGCAGAGCGGATTAGTAAACCGCATCGCAGTGCTGTTCACACGCCCACTCTCATTACACGCCCACTACATTGCGGGACACCTGCTGAACTATAGCGCAACTGCTACGTAATGTTCGCATGTATCAACGCTACATGGTGCGCATGTCACATCGCATAAGAAATGGCACGATACGATGCTAAATGAGGCCGATGGTGATTTAATGCCATTCCATTTGAAACGGGACGGTGACAGTCACCTAGCTTGCTCCGTTTCATCAGGTATGCTAGACATGTCTTTCATTCTTGCATTTTTGTATACATCTCCTTAATATTTTTATCCCTCTAACCTTCCCTATCTACCTTGTACCTATGTACCTATGTAGCACCTATGTAGCTGCTACATGGTGTATTAATATGCAACTGGGATATAGTTTGTCTACGTAACGACGCTATGCGGTGTGCTTCTCGCATCGCATGACAAGAGGCAGGCTACGATGATAATGATGATGATAATGATGATGGAGTTATTGGGATCCGCTTCGAAAGAAAGCTGTGACAAAGAGTCACCTAGCCAGCTAATGATGGTTATGATTATTATGTATTGGCATCCCCCTTGAAACACGGCGGAAAGAATTCCACCTAGCCAGATTGATTTAATCATGTACAGAATATGTATATATTTGCTAGCATTTTTTATACATATCATTAAACTCATTTTCCTTCCTCTAACCTTCTACCTTGTACCGCTACCTGTGCATCCATAGAGTTAGTATAGCCAACTAGTAGACTAACTCTATCTGTGCATCTGCCACATGATGGCGTGCCACCTGGTGTGGCACCTCTGCGATCGGTTACGCGGTTCGCGTCCCCTTGCTTAGCTGGTGTTGGCGGGTTGAAAATTGTGGCGGCGTGCAACGGACGGTCCAAAAGTCGTTAAAACAGATTCTCAGCGAAGAGTTGGCAGAGCGGTGTCGTATACGTGCCACAAAAGCTCGGCAACGTTATACTGCCAAGCACAAATTTTTCTTACACGCAAATAAATCCGTTCCCCACAGCAGCTCCGAGTAGCCGGTGACAGAACATTCGGCACGCAGACGTCTTCTTTCTCTTTTGCAGCGGGGCATTCTGCGGCTATGGCGAAAGAAATTCAGTTTTGTTTGGGGTATAATTGCATATTTATAGCTTTTACATCACTTTCACGTGTGTCGTGGTTTTGTGGCGTCGCGTGACAAAAGACGAAGTGAGCGCTGCCTGAACACTTTTGACCATTTGTGGAGGGATGGTGGCTAAGAAGGTGTGGAATCAGAAATAATTAATTATGTTTCTACTCCTCGGACTATTGATGCATAATCAGGGTGCACACGTCATATGAGATGGGCAGTTCTCGAGGATTTCGTGACGTTGCGTGACAGACAGGCGAAGTGTGGCTAACCCGAAAAATGTTTCACCAATCGTGGATGCCTGATTGCAGAAGTTGAATAGAAACACTTTGAAATAGCTTTACCTTATAGCGCCCCGTGTGTGCGATGACAAAAGCATGTTGATCAAATAGAGACTTTATAAAAATCATTTAGTAGTGTTTGAAAGCTTTATATAGACATTTTACGCTACTTTTTATTCTGTCCTTAGAGAACTCTACGTACTGCAATATTTATATTTGGCGAAAAGAAAGCGCATGTTAAGCGTTATAATTGAGCAAAATTGGAACTGTTTTGGATCAGGGGCGTAGCCAGGGGTTGGGGGGGGTTCAAACCCCCCCCCCCCCCGAAATTTTTTCCGTAACCCCCCCTCCCTCCCAGGCCCACTTACCCACCCTTTGTTCTCGTCACTTCGCGCTGACATAATTCAAGAAACCGGTGCTACCATCACAATTTCATTCCTGGGCGCTTCCGTTCGGGTTGGTAATTTACAGCGAATCATGTCTGCATATGGAAAAAAGTGACACGGTGTTTCTCAAGGCTTTCACACTCTGTGAGGTTTTGGGCGAGAATGTGGGGGCCACATTCTGAAGCAACAAATGCGCAACAAATCTAGCAACAAATGCGGCAGCCGCATTTTAGATGAAGGCGCAAATGCTCGAGGCCGCTTTACTTAGATTTAGGTGCACGTTAAAGACCCCAGGTGGTCGAAATTTCCGGTATACATTTCCGCCGCTTCCCTTCAGGTGCCGGTGAGGCCGCGCTCGCGCAGGCTACGTTCACACTTGGTCTCGAAGCTGTCGGAAGCGGCAAAATCTTGCAAAATCCGCCCGCCTAGGCGGCAGAACAGGCAGAAAGACAGGCGGCGAGCCAAATCGGTCTCATAGACCGATTTCTTCGCCATGGCGAAGCGGAAACGTGGCGGAAAGTCGTTCTGCTAGCTCGGAAGCTACACTAGCATGTAAACATGGCACCAAAAGTGTGGGCTGCAATGCTGATCGACGCGATCAAGAACCACCCTTTGCTATACGACAAGAGTGGTACTAAAACGTACTGTCAGCAACACTCGCGATAGTATTCAACGTCGCGCGACCGGAGGTGCGGCAACGAAGCCTTGGCGTGACTCAACTTCTCGCGCTTTTGCAAAGCCAGGCGAACCCACCACCGCCGTTTCCGAGGTGTCCGCGTCTTCCGTTTATTCATTGTCCATTTCTAGAAAACAAGTAGGTAGAAGTATAAAAGCCATTTCTTCTTCCACTTCCATGGCAGACAATAGTTAGACATACTCCTCGTTCGCGCTCCATAATTCTCCTCGCACGTGTACGGTATGTTGAAGATGTCGCGGGGTGCTTTTCTCGTCGCGACGGTAGATTGGGAGCGTAGGTCTCACGTAGGACGCACAGGCTTTGGCGAGGCCCAACACAAAGGCCGGCCCGGGTTTTAGCTTTGGTGTTCCCGTTGCCGCTTTGGTGTCCTGGAGGCACCGAAATACGAAATGATGAAATGGTATTACAACCTGTAAATAAAAGCTAATAAAGAAATATAATCACGCCTATGCACGAACCTGTGACTCAGCGGTACCGCGCCCGTGTGAGGAGAATCACGGAACGCCAACGAGGAATTTACCGAAGGTCGCAGATGACACGCGAAGTTGCGTAAAATGACCACTTTTGATGACGGTACCTGGGTCAAAGAATGAACATACAGCTCGAAATAATGCGATAATGAGCGCCACCACGCCGACAAACGTACGCGGAGGAGATCGATATGGACGAAAACGGCAGTGGCGGCCGCGGCGGTAGCAAAACAAATGTGAACAACTTTGACAGGCGCGGAAAACATTTTCCGGCCGCTTTGGCCCTTCCGCCCGCTAGCCGCTTCCCAAGTGTGAACGTTTAGTCTGCGCGCGAAACGTCTCTTGTTCGCGATTGCGCCCCTACAGAAGGCTGGTAGTTACTGTTGTGTTGTTGAATCCCAAACCAGCAATTACGGAAGGCTGGTATATAGTTGCTGTTGTGTTGTGGAATCCCAAACCGCGTACACACGAAGGGGTTGATGCCAGCAGTGAAATTCCACCGACTCACAACAGAATGCATGAAACAGACAGCCGAAAAGCATGGATTACTGCTGTGCGCAGTACAGCGTAAGTAAACTCTTGTTACAGGCACTGACAGTTCTCGTCGGAGTTCACGCGTCCTGAGAAATTGTTTATGTGCACTATGCACTGAACAAGACCGGAGTTCATTCCTGCATCACTAGTACATCAATCAGTCGAGATTCGGTGAGGTACAAGGCCGCTTCCTGTTTGCACCTGTGTAAGTGAAGCAGAAATGAGTTGCACGCACTACTTAAAATGCGTACACGTACATGCCATATCTATGCTGTGCGGTGAAATATTCTGTACAATTCCGAATCTGTTGACGTAAAGGCAAATGATGGCTGCACGCTCGCACACAGCGGAAGACACAGCGGCCCATGCACTTGTCGCAGGAAATGCAACCCTCTCGTATGAGGGAGCAGGGCGACGAAAGCTTCGAAAAAAAAAAAGCCTTACGCGTTTTTGCGCGTGTGCAAGTTTTCTAGCGCAAAGACGCATCGAACAAGCTATTGCTATGGGAATAGGTATAACCTGGTCACACGTGCATTTTCACGTGTATAGCCGTCCTTGACTTGTGAAACGCACTTCGCCCCGACGAGGACGACGCTATCTACTCTTAACGGATATTAACAATTAATGATGTCTTCTCCGATCGGGCGGGTCGTCTCATTGATGCGTTTTCGAAGATTCGTCCATTCAGTGGCGCGATGAGAGACCGTTGCTCCGAACGCCCTCTGTACGTGTCGTACTTACTGTATTTTACTGAGCTTGCTTTGCTTTTTACTTAATTTCCCCACAAGCACACGCGAGCAGGGGGGGGGGGGGGGGGGGAATTACGGAACCAGTAATTAAAAGGGTTGCTGCGGGCGAGAAAGTCAATGACATACAGGGTGTCCCAGCTATCACGCAGCACGATTTTTAAAAAAAGGAGGAACGGCGTTACGCGAGGCAAGCCTAGTGCGTATTGTTTCCAGTACAGTGGAGTAGCCGCCAGTAATTTTTACGTTACTGAGATTTAATTAGGTAACTGGTCCCATGTCTTCGATATACCTGCATAGAGTCTGCTTAAACTACCGATAGTTATTATCGATCACGTCACGTAGAGGAAAGCAGACGCTCCCCCCCCCCCCCCCTGGTCGGGCCGGTGAACCCCCCCCCCCCGAAAAAAATTTCTGGCTACGCCCCTGTTTTGGATAATTACGGCCTGTGCAATAAATTAGCGATTGAAGCTACCATGTGGCTGAGTTTTACGAGTGGCGGAAAATTTTGCACGCAGCACTCGCATAACTTCCAAATCAGCCAAAATCAAACTTAGCAAAATCAGGCTGATCACTATACCAAATCTCTGTGCTATATGAGTGCATCTAATACAGCAGCATGTCTAAATGTACTTCACATGAACAAAAGTTCAGGTGAATAAGCATAACTTTGCGTTCAAGTACGACAACCAGAAGAGGAAATCTAAAAGAGGAGCCGAGGAATATGAGTGTGCAGTGTCCGTTTTTGCTTTCACTTCCAGTCCTAAATGCTGGTACTCGACGTAACATCGTCGAAGATGGTAGTGTCGGCTGTCGGTCCTCTGCTGCTTCTTGACGCGCAGGCGGGAGAGCTGTCGGGCTTCTTCGGCACGCTGTAAATAGGCGGCAACGTCGAAATTCTCTTTATCGGTGACGTGCGTCAGCGTATGGTCCAGAGTCGTCGTACGGTTCCTGGCGTGATCTGCGTTGTTTCTTGCACCGCCGTGTTGTAAGTGAAGTAACGTACGGCAGGACGGCATCCCACATCGTTGACGTCGACGTGGCTCAACGTCGACGTACATTGCAAGCATGTCGGCGAGGCTCTTGTTCAGCCACTCCGCAAGACCATTCGTCTGCGGATGGTAGGCAGTTGTCCTCCTATGCCTTGTCTGGCTGTATTGCCTAATGATTTTTGTGAGATCTGCAGTGAAGGCCGTGCCTCTGGCGGTGATGAGGACTTCTGGTGCATCACGTCGCAGCAGGATGTTCTCAACGAAGAATTTAGCAACTTCTGCCGCGCTACCTTTAGGCAGAGCTTTCGTTTCAGCGTAGCGGGTAAGGTATTCGGTAGCTACGACGGTCCACTTGTTTCCAGATAATGAAAGGGCTCCAACAAGTCCATCCCGATCTGCTGAAATGGTCGGCAAGGAGGCTCGATCGGCTGTAGTGATCCCGCCGGCATTGTCAGTGGTGTCTTGCGTCCCTGACAGTCTCGACATGTCTTGACGTAACCGGCGACGTCGGTGGTCAGGCACCGCCAATAGTACTTCTCTCTGTTTATTTCTTTACAAATACTGCCATCTTGCATAAGCAAGACATAGCAGGAGTGGGTACATGACTATTGAAAACAAAGAAAGATTAAGACACATAATCGGGTAATTGAATAACAAATTGATCAAGAGGGAATTCACGCAAGGATGCTATAAGGTTATTCCAAAAGTCAATGGTGTGGGGGAAGAATGAACGCCTAAAACAATCTAGAGATGGTTTAAGGGGGACAAGGTTCAATGGGTGGGTCCGCCTTGTACGGGGTGCTGTACAACTTGTGAAAACAGTGCGGGATAAAATGTAGGATTGTTTATTAAATATTCTGTGCAGGAGAAGAATGCGCTCGCTCTTACTTCTGATTGCTAGTGGTGGCAGTGATAGCTCGACTGCATAAACGGAAGGCGAGAAGAGGCGGTCATAGCGGCGTAAAATAAATCAAACAGCTTTATTTTGCACTGATTCGAGTTTATGTAGTACCTTCGCCCGCTGCGGCGTATGGGCTCGCTACCAGCGTTTTGATTGTCGTTGTCTGCAGTCATTCAGTGTGATCTATTCATGTTTGTTTGTGCGCGCTCACACCACGCTTGTTCATTCAGTTAGTAATAGTCGGGCCACATTTTCCAACGCACGCTACACATGCAATGCTGCCCGGATCGGCAGTGCAACACTACAGGTGTGTCCCTTCGCACGCGCTGCCCACGGGAAGCGCTTCTCATCAACACCACCGTTTCACACGCGCCTTCTCGTGGTCATCGAGTCTCTCTTCATGTCGGTCTATTACGCCGCAGCACACCTGCTTACTTAATCAGCTCATGTTTACTACAATTAATATTGCTACCAAAGCCGCTCACCTTACTTCATATGACATTGCTGTGTTGGTATTGCATTCATTGCTTCGCCCTTAGGGCGAAACTGTGACATTTTGTTTCAGAAATTGACACTTTGATGGACCAGAAATAATTCAGTGATACAGACTGCTCTATTAAATATGGCTTATGAAAAGAAACCTGGATGAAACCTAATTAATCTTGAGCTGAAGTTAGAAACGGAGCTGAAACAGCGTATATTCTGCAAGGATTCACCACTGCATACCGTCGGGTGGCAACACACGACGGTATGCTATGGTATACAGCCTTAAGCTGCTAGGTGCCTATGAAGGCAGATGTATGAAAAATGCCTTTAGTGGTGATGTTTGAGCAGTTAGGATGTCAGAAAGAAGATAGAAGTTTTAGCCAAAATAGTGCCACAACGACTACAGTGCAGCAGGACATATTAACACATTAACCGCTTGCACACCAACGCAAGCGCAGCACCCTTGAAAAGGCAGTTGCTCTGCGTGGTTGCGTTGGCAGCCTGGTTCCTGCATAAGAGAAGGGGTTGGTTATAAACATACAATGATGTTAACGTACATAAAAACTAGCTTAGGTACAGTATTCGTTTTCATCAGTTTACTTTTCAAAGTAAATACATTCGTTAAAGATTTTCATTGTGTTCAGGAAGCCGATTTTTTTTTACTTTGATAAGCTTAGACTGTTTTCATTCATATTTGCAAAGATAGTTTTAAGCTGGTCTGGCGTTTGCACAGCCAGACCGACATGCAGCAATCTAACACTTACATAATGCACTCACTAATAGCTGGAATGTGTGCAACAAATATATGTGACATATATCTGCTACCACTTGCTAGAGTTTTCTGTATTAGGAGCTGGGTCAACTGCTACAGCTTTTTTTTATCACAATAAAGAAAATGTGATATACAAAAACTATCCTCTCTTGTATTGTTATTCAATGTTTTGTATTGGAATAAAACATTACATTCCCTCTGCATACGTGCAGGTATAATTATGAAAATCATTTCATGGTTGCTCACTTCCTCGTTGGGCTTGGATGTTCATAAGCATAAGCTAATTAAACTGAATATTTTGGTAATTATTGCTAACGACTCTAAATAGCAGCTACTGCCACACGTCCCACGCAGAATTACAGTATACTTTTTGTTTTCCCTAGAGCAATTAGCTGCATGAAATTATAGAGAAACAGAAAAGTGAACGCACCTGGTCGTTTTTAGAGAAGCTCGCCTTGCTGTGGTGCGCTTTGCCGTCCTTGGAATAGCGTAGTAAGTGATTCACCCGAGTACAAACCACTCAGGCGGAGCGAATTCCGGCGCTCGCGCAGCCAGACCCGCATCCAGCAATCGAGCACACAGGCAATACACCCACGGGATCTTCGCAGTTGTTTTCTTTTCATAGGTGCCGCGTTTCAAATGATGCTGCTTTGTATGATCACCCGCGATAAACAGGGTACTGGCGCTGATAGTAGTTTCGGAACACTCGCACGAAGAATACACGTATGCAGGTCATCAACTGGCTCATGCACGGAATAAGACGACAGGTCACTGCACTAGCTGGCAGTCTTCTTGACAGGACGGCCGATCTGTATTTATTTATTTTATTTATTTATACATACTGTCAATCCCAATAGGGATTATAACAGGAGGGCAAAAGGAGACAGGGATTTAGTACAAGGCAAAGAAGAAAAACAACAAAAAAAACAAGCAAACATGGTGGAACTAGACGTCGTCCAGTCTACAGGTGCAAGTTATACCGCAAGTTCTACAAAGGTAAATTGTACAGACAAAATGACAAACAGACACTGGCACTTGAGGTAAATGAGAACAAAGGCAAAACTATAAAACTGTTTTAATATTGTGACGCTAGCAAATCGCTTTCGATTAGTTTAGAAAAATGGGCTAAGGATGTGCTACTGGTAATGGAGGGGGTCAGGTTATTCCATTCTCTGATCGCCAGGGGAAAAAACGAGAATTTGAGGGCATCTGTGTGGAATCTGTAAGAAGCAAGTGTATGAAAGTGTTTCTGGTGGTTGGTCTTGCTTCGGATTGCTTAATATAACGGGATTTGTCTATATTTATGTGGTTGTGTAACAGTTGGTACATTAGATTTAAGCGTTTTTTATGGTTAGCAATCCGGCCTTCTTAAGTAGTTCTGTAGGCGAATCTGTTCGGTTAAATTTGTTAAAGATAATCCTAAGTGCTTTTCTTTGAACTCCTTCGAGCTTGTTGGTTAGTTTTTTTTTTTTGTGTACGGAAACCAAGCAGTGTTTGCGTATTCCAGGATGGGTCTGATAAGTGTATTGTAGGCCAGTAACCTTGTGTCGGGTGGTGCTAGCTGCAATCGTCTTTTTAGAAAAAGCAGTCTTTTTAGTGCAGATGATGTGATGTATTGAATATGAGAATCCCATCGTAGGTCTTGTGATAATATGACACCTAGGTATTTATGCTCCTTAACTTTAGACAGGGTGGTTGAATCAATGGTATAATTAAAGTCGGATGAATGTTTTTTTCTAGTTATGGATAACAGTGCGGACTTTTTTCATTGATATGGTTTTGCCAATCTCTGCACCACATTAACACGGGGCAACTATGTCCGAGGGACGGCCGCATCGACTACATATTGCACCGCCAGACCGGACCGAGTTGGGGCACGCCACCGCAACGACAGTGGTCACAAAAATGCCCTTCTTGACGCAGGTTTTTGTCCTGTGGCTCGCATCGTCGTTTCAGCTGGGCTTCCACGGCAGCCACCTGTTCCTGGTTTATCACCAAAGCGCACCCGCCCAGACGCTACCGATGGTCCTGAACGATTCCTCGCAAGTCACCGCACACAAGCCGTTTCCGGACACAGTCCGGTTCTTCGTCTGGCAACACGGGGCAACTATGTCCGAGGGACGGCCGCATCGACTACATATTGCACCGCCAGACCGGACCGAGTTGGGGCACGCCACCGCAACGACAGTGGTCACAAAAATGCCCTTCTTGACGCAGGTTTTTGTCCTGTGGCTCGCATCGTCGTTTCAGCTGGGCTTCCACGGCAGCCACCTGTTCCTGGTTTATCACCAAAGCGCACCCGCCCAGACGCTACCGATGGTCCTGAACGATTCCTCGCAAGTCACCGCACACAAGCCGTTTCCGGACACAGTCCGGTTCTTCGTCTGGCAACACGGGGCAACTATGTCCGAGGGACGGCCGCATCGACTACATATTGCACCGCCAGACCGGACCGAGTTGGGGCACGCCACCGCAACGACAGTGGTCACAAAAATGCCCTTCTTGACGCAGGTTTTTGTCCTGTGGCTCGCATCGTCGTTTCAGCTGGGCTTCCACGGCAGCCACCTGTTCCTGGTTTATCACCAAAGCGCACCCGCCCAGACGCTACCGATGGTCCTGAACGATTCCTCGCAAGTCACCGCACACAAGCCGTTTCCGGACACAGTCCGGTTCTTCGTCTGGCAACACGGGGCAACTATGTCCGAGGGACGGCCGCATCGACTACATATTGCACCGCCAGACCGGACCGAGTTGGGGCACGCCACCGCAACGACAGTGGTCACAAAAATGCCCTTCTTGACGCAGGTTTTTGTCCTGTGGCTCGCATCGTCGTTTCAGCTGGGCTTCCACGGCAGCCACCTGTTCCTGGTTTATCACCAAAGCGCACCCGCCCAGACGCTACCGATGGTCCTGAACGATTCCTCGCAAGTCACCGCACACAAGCCGTTTCCGGACACAGTCCGGTTCTTCGTCTGGCAACACGGGGCAACTATGTCCGAGGGACGGCCGCATCGACTACATATTGCACCGCCAGACCGGACCGAGTTGGGGCACGCCACCGCAACGACAGTGGTCACAAAAATGCCCTTCTTGACGCAGGTTTTTGTCCTGTGGCTCGCATCGTCGTTTCAGCTGGGCTTCCACGGCAGCCACCTGTTCCTGGTTTATCACCAAAGCGCACCCGCCCAGACGCTACCGATGGTCCTGAACGATTCCTCGCAAGTCACCGCACACAAGCCGTTTCCGGACACAGTCCGGTTCTTCGTCTGGCAACACGGGGCAACTATGTCCGAGGGACGGCCGCATCGACTACATATTGCACCGCCAGACCGGACCGAGTTGGGGCACGCCACCGCAACGACAGTGGTCACAAAAATGCCCTTCTTGACGCAGGTTTTTGTCCTGTGGCTCGCATCGTCGTTTCAGCTGGGCTTCCACGGCAGCCACCTGTTCCTGGTTTATCACCAAAGCGCACCCGCCCAGACGCTACCGATGGTCCTGAACGATTCCTCGCAAGTCACCGCACACAAGCCGTTTCCGGACACAGTCCGGTTCTTCGTCTGGCAACACGGGGCAACTATGTCCGAGGGACGGCCGCATCGACTACATATTGCACCGCCAGACCGGACCGAGTTGGGGCACGCCACCGCAACGACAGTGGTCACAAAAATGCCCTTCTTGACGCAGGTTTTTGTCCTGTGGCTCGCATCGTCGTTTCAGCTGGGCTTCCACGGCAGCCACCTGTTCCTGGTTTATCACCAAAGCGCACCCGCCCAGACGCTACCGATGGTCCTGAACGATTCCTCGCAAGTCACCGCACACAAGCCGTTTCCGGACACAGTCCGGTTCTTCGTCTGGCAACACGGGGCAACTATGTCCGAGGGACGGCCGCATCGACTACATATTGCACCGCCAGACCGGACCGAGTTGGGGCACGCCACCGCAACGACAGTGGTCACAAAAATGCCCTTCTTGACGCAGGTCAGTTACCTTTCGAACGCGGCTTGCGTCCGCTCTGGAAATCGCTGTTTTCTTGCGGTGTCGTGCCCCACTTGTGTTATTGGTAGTTGTCGTAGGCTGTTGTGTGGAACGCTGTTGTCTCACTACATCAATGCTCAAGCAGTTAATCTGCTCCTATTGCTGTCGGGAGACGTGGAATCAAACCCAGGACCAGATGGCGTCTCACCCCAGTCCATTGAATCTATTGCAATGGCCATATCTCGCATCGAAACATCGCAAAGTTCCGTCCTATCCGAAATTTCTCTAATCCGAGCATCACAGACTAGCATCGAGACCCTTGTGACCAGCCTTTCGGCTCGTGTTGATGCCCTGGAGAAGATTGTGCAGTCGACTCAGTCAAATGAAAAAGGTTTAAAGGCAGATGTGAATGATAGCCTTGCGAAACTTTCCACTGAAATCAAAGTTCTTGCCGAAAAATGCGACGACGCAGAAAACCGCCTGCGTCGTTCAAACTTGCTTTTTTGTGGAATTCCAGACACAAAAGGCGAGACTTGGCTTCAGTCCCAGACAAAAATAATATCGTTCTGCTCCGAGAAACTCTGTTTGTCCATAGATACAGACGACCTGGAGCGTGCGCACCGGCTTGGTCGCTACCAGCAAGAAAAAACTAGGCCTATCATTGTAAAATATGCAAGATTTAAGGATAAATCTAGAACTCTTGCAGTGGCTTCCAAGCTCAAAGGCACGAGTTTTTCGATTCGCGATGATTACTCAGCGAGAGTTCGACAAGCGCGAAGAAAACTTTACCTTCATGGACAACAGAGTGGCAAAACATTTAAACTTCGCTTTGACCGGCTCCTGCTTGATGGCAAGCAATTCACGTACAATGCTGAATCTGATTGTGTAGTTGAACTGAAGGCGTAGCAGTCCCTGCGTTTTCCTAGGCATGCGCGTCCTCCTCCTGCCCCCCAATCCTGCCTCGCCCCGATCGCTAATCCCGTTTATCAAAATATGTCCGTCTTGGTCGCAAACGTGCGTAGTTATCTACCTAAGAAAGATGCCGTAGAATGTATTTTAAGAGACAGCGATACTGACCTCGCTATACTTACAGAATCGTGGCTACATCCAAATATTGCTGATCATGAGCTACTACAGGATGACCTAGCGTACGCTGTGCACAGGCTTGACAGGTTGGGGCGTAGGGGAGGCGGCATTTTGATTTTTGTGAAAGAAAATGTTCCTTCATATGTTACCGAATTGAACTGTCAACACGAAATTCTGTGTGTGAATATTTCACTTGCTTCAAGAATGATTGTGATTGTTGCTTGTTATCGCGCTCCTGACTGTGATGTTTCTTTCAACCATGAACTAAATTCCGTACTAGCCGATCTTTACTCACGCTTCCCGTCTGCGAATTTTATGCTGTGTGGCGATTTTAATTTTCCGGACATTAACTGGGAAGATCTAGAGGCGCATAGCCGGCAATCCAAAGATTTTCTTGATACGATCCTAACATTCAATTTTACTCAGATGGTTGATATGCCAACGCGTGAGGGGAACATTCTCGACCTTGTTCTTGTTTCTGATCCTGAAATAATAAAATCGCTATCATCTGTTGGTGGTCTAAGCGATCACAAATTACTACTATTTAATCTCTGCATTGCAGTTCCTATCCGACAACCCTCAACAAAACAGATTAGGGACTACAACAAAGCAGACTTCAGCAAAATCAATACTGAACTAAACAAGTTTTCTTTTTCTTTTCGTCAGGCTGCTCCTTCTCGTACAGTAGATGAAAACTGGATGCTATTTAAGAATACGTTACTATCGCTTGTTGAGAGACACGTGCCCCTTGTTCGCATTCGCGGTGATTTAGGAAAGCCCTGGTTTTCTAATACATTAAGGAGGCTGTTAGGTAAGAAAAAACGTCTTTTTCGTGATGCGAAACGCTCGAAATCTTGTTCAAAGTGGGACAAGTACTTTACATGCCTTCGTGAATACACCAACACTTTGAAACAATCCAAAAAGAAATTCTTCCACCACGACTTGCAGAACATTATTCGTGTCAACCCTAAAAAATTTTGGAATATTCTGAAACCAAACAATCGCTCCAACAACATTTCTTTGACATACCCTGACGGTACAAATGTGCCACTTGATCAGCGGTCAGACGTAATCAACTCATATTTTTCTTCTGTTTTCACTCGTGAGTCTGCACTAAAGGACGTTGATTTGCCCAGCTACTGTTTCCCCCGCATGCTTCCTATTATCATTAATTCTCAAGGCATTATGAAGCTAATTGAAAACCTGAAAATTTCTAGTGCCCCCGGGCCAGATAACATCTCTGCTAAGATACTAAAAGGTACGAAAGAAATTTCCAGTCAAATATTACAAATAATTTTTACCCAGTCCATTACCGATAGCTCACTTCCAAATGACTGGAAAATCAGTAAAGTGGTACCTGTATATAAGTCAGGCAGCCGCTCTGATCCTTCTAACTATCGTCCCATTTCTCTAACAAGCATTGCCTGTAAACTCCTAGAACATATAATATATTCACAAATAGCATGTCATCTTGGGGATCATTCCTTCTTTTTTCACAATCAACACGGTTTCCGGCCTGGTTTGTCATGCGATACACAGCTTTTTGAATTTGTTACTGATCTTCACCTGAACTTAGACTCATCAATTCAGACTGACGTCATCTACCTAGATTTTGCCAAAGCATTCGACTGTGTTCCCCATCAGCGACTTTTGGCCAAACTTTCATGCCTCAATCTCGACCCTCTCGCACTGTCATGGATTCATTGCTTCCTAACAAATCGCCTCCAGTACACAGCTGTCGGAAATCATTGCTCTGGCACTTCTAGCGTGATCTCCGGCGTACCACAAGGGTCTGTCCTCGGTCCCCTTCTCTTTCTCATCTTCATAAACGACCTTCCTAACGGCATTTCATCCTCTATGAGACTTTTCGCAGACGACTGCGTACTTTATCGTCGCATCAAGGACCAAACCGACCATGCAATACTTCAACAAGACTTACATTTAATAGAAACCTGGTGTTCCAATTCTCTTATGAAACTTAACATCTCCAAATGTAAAGTTATGCGGATCTCCCGTAAGCACTCTAACAAGGAATACCAGTATTCTCTAAATTCGACAACCCTATCCACCGTTCAATCATATCGTTATCTCGGTATCACCATTAACAGCAAGTTGACCTGGACGGACCACATCACAAAATTGGCTACCGACACTACTAAATCACTTGGTTACGTCAGACGCAACCTGGCCCTGTGCCCCCCATCGACACGAAAACTAGCCTATGAAACTTTCATTCGAAGTAAACTTGAATACGCCTCAGCTATTTGGAGCCCGCACCAAGCTTACTTGATCAACACTTTAGAATCAATACAAAATCGTGCCGCTAGATTCATCACTTCCAGGTACAGCCGCCAAGAAAGTATCAGTAAGATTAAATCAACCTTAGGACTCGAACCATTGTTGTTGCGTCGGAAAATTGCAAAGCTGTGCCTTTTCCATCGAATATATTATAACTTCCCACATCTGCATGGAAAGCTTCTTATTCCACCAACCCGTACATCTCGTCGCCTTTTTAACTCTTGCAGCATCCAGCGCTTGCATGGTTCAACATCTTCCTTTAATCAATCGTTTTTGCCTAGCACTATCGCAGAGTGGAACAGATTACCAGATAGAGTTGTCAGCGAGCGTAACCACATTATCTTTAAACGGCTGCTTACTGATTACCTCAAACTCTAACCTTATAATGACCGTACTGTGTTTTCCTTCTTTCGCTTTTTCTTTTTTTCTTGCTTTTGCATTGTATTCGGTGTGCCGCGAAGTTTTTCCTTTTTTTTGTGTGTTCCTTTTTTCTTTTTAGTTGTGTTCTCAAATGTAATCCACAGGCTGTAGGAAATTGTAACCACGTCTATATTCCTATTCTTACCTCCTGTAACCCCCCCTTATGTAATACCCCGACAGGGGTCCTTAAGGGAAAATAAATGATGATGATGATGATGATTAAAACTGTCTCCAACGCGGTGTTTAAGGTGATGTGGTCATCATGAGTATTGATTTCTTTGTACAGAATGCAATCATCCGCAAACAACCTGCATCCAACATTAACGTATGTAGGCAGATCGTTCACAAAGAGTAAGAACAATACCGGCGCCAAGACACTACCCTGTGGTACACCTGAGGTCACCGGTACGACTAAGGATTTCACATGATTAAGTTCTACGTATTGATATCTGTCTGTGAGGAAGTTGGTGATCCAGTCAAGAATTTGTCCCTTGCCGAGGGTAAATTGGAGTTTAAGAATAAGTTTGTTATGCGAGACCCGATCAAAAGCTTTAGAAAAATCCAGGAGAATGAGATCAATTTGTTTTTGGTGATCGATGCTTGAGGAGATGTCATGGACCAATTCGATAAGTTGAGTTACCGTAAACATGCCCTGGCGGAAACCGTGTTGAAAAGGAGATAAAATATTGTATTCTTCAAGGTGGTTCGTTATCTGTTTTAGGATTATGTGCTCGAGCAGTTCACCAACTGTACAAGTTAATGAGATTGGTCTATTATTGGAAGGTTCGCTCTTATTTCCGGACTTATATATAGGAATTACTTTTGCTATTTTCCAATCTTTTGGGATGGTGCGCAACGACAGTGATCGATTAAAGAGCAAGCACAGGTATTTTGATAACCACTCCGCATACGTCTTTAAAACGCATTAGGTATGCTATCCGGTCCGGAGCTTTTTTTTTTCATCCAAGTTCAAAAGCAGATAAAGGACACCCGCTTCTGAAACAACTAATGGTTTGATCCCGTTCTCCTCCCTAATTTCTACGTTAGGCTGCTTTCCGTCATCAATGGTAAAAACAGACTGAAAGTAGTTATTTAATACGTTTGCGGAATTAGCACTTTCTTCACGCGTTTCGTGGGCTGTTTTTCGGACCTTGGGACTCATTTATTGCCAAAATTTTGTGGGGGTGCTCTTTAGGAATTTCGGTAGGGTTCTCGCGAAATAAATGGACTTGGCTTCCTTAATTTTAATTTTCATATCAGTTATGCCTGCGCTCAGGCTCTGTCTGCTACTAATATTTGGTTTGTTTTTTAGAAGTTTCCTCGAACGCTTCACCTTTCTTTTGGCATGTATAACGTCACGTGTGATCCATGGGTTTGCCTTTCTCGTCTTCTTTTTTTTGGACGGAATGTGGTTTTTCAAGCAATAAAGGAGAATTTCTTTAACCCTATCCCACAACATTTCAATGGTAACAGTGGAGCTTGAGGCTATTTCTTGAAATGACGGGAATTCGTAGAACAGCAAGTCAAGAATTGCGACATCATCAGCTTTACTAAAGTCTGGAAATGTTTCTTCTGCGCGAGTAGGCGTTATACTGTCATTTATTGGTACTATACAGTAAACTATTTTATGATCTATCCCGGCCGCGGCGGCCGCATTTCGATGGAGGCGAAATGCAAAAACGCCCGTGTGCTTGCGTTGTAGTGCACGTTAAAGAACCCCAGGTGGTCAAAATTATTCCGGAGCCCTCCACTACGGCGTGTGTGATAATCAGAACTGGTTTTGGCACGTAAAACCCCAGAAAGAAGAAGAAGAATTTTATGATCTAATATGCCATCCAGTATTTCTATCTTTGCATCATATATCGGGAAGTTATCGGTGAGAAATATTAAATCAAGCACACTCGAGTGGCGTCCCTGTACACGTGTAGGCTGCGTCACTATTTGCGTAAAGTTAAAGAAGAGCATTAGGTTGTAAATGATTTCTAAGCAGGCGCTGTGGTAGTGCATCGATTCCCAGTTGAAATCAGGCAGATTAAAATCCCCCACCAGGATAACTCTGGCACCAGATGCGTGACGCCGCATATACGTGTACAGTGCATCCATACAATCAGGGCTCGATGAAGGGGCGCGGTACACCCACCCAAGAACGATAACGTGGGTTGTGAACTGTAATTTGCAGAATATCGCCTCTACACTGTCGACATCAGGTAGCAATGTGAAAGGGATTTTATTGTTTATGAAGATAGCCACACCACCGCCACGTGTTTGTCTATCCTTGCGAATGATCGTATAGTTCGGGGGTGTTAGTTCAACATCTTCAATATCGCTTGTTAGCCAAGTTTCAGTAACGGCCAAAAAGTCGGGTTTAAGGCTGATAAGTAGCGATTCTAAATCATCTAGTTTGTTCACAATACTGCGCGCATTCACGTTTGCAAAAGTTATTTCGTGCGATGATTTTGTCGACGAGACCTTAACTACCGGAGTTCCGGTTGAGCGTTTTTTGTTGCGTTTTCTGAGGATACTTCCGGTGTTAGTGTAAGGAAAAGAAAGAACACGTTCGTGGTCATGTACATTCGATGATAATGCGTCTGATTTAGATGGATGGTTAGAAAAGACAGGAGGATGGACGTTCGATTTGCGTCAAGCGGTGTTGCGCCGTGACAGTTTTGTCGCGGTGTTAGATTCAGTGTCCCACATGTAAGCATCATCGTTAATAAACAACTTATTGAA
The DNA here is from genome assembly GCF_013339745.2 of Dermacentor silvarum. Taxonomy (NCBI): domain Eukaryota; kingdom Metazoa; phylum Arthropoda; class Arachnida; order Ixodida; family Ixodidae; genus Dermacentor; species Dermacentor silvarum. The sequence goes on along the minus strand of NC_051158.1, from coordinate 180,710,266 downwards.
AACAAGACGAACGCGGTCGCCGTCCTTCCTTAAACCCCTGGAAAATTGCAGCAGTTTACGCCTTTTGTCACGCACGGCCTCAGAGTAATCCCGTGAGACGCTTATTGTTGTGTTACTCAATTTGTAGCCCTTGCTAAGTATGGATTCGACTTCTTTCTCGTTATAAAATTTAGCAATGATTGGGCGCTTCTTATCCGAAGAAAAGCGTCCCAAACGGTGAGCCCTAGCAACAGAGGAAACAGATATGCCAAGATTGTTGGAACAAATTTCTTTTACAATTCGCTCGGAAGCCTCCCACGACTCGGAACCGTCAGTATCGGTAACACCGTAAAACAGTAAGTTGGACCGGCGTGAGCGGTTTTCCAAATCATCTAATTTGTCCTGAATTTTGGCAAGATCATTTTCATGCCTGACGACGGCCCCGGAACTGCTCTTTGACACTTTAGATTGCAAGTCGTCAATTATTAATTGCATCTTAGAAATGTTCTGCGTATTCTCAGAAGAGTGCTGCGTCGAAATTGATTCGAGTTTGAGTTCAAGCTCGCCCACTCTTTTCGTCAGAGATTCAAAATCTTTCTTCAAGGTGGCATGAAGGAGCAAAACCTGGTTGACAGATTCTATAAGACTCACATTGTTAGCTTCAATGCGTTGCACGCTGTCAAAAACGGAATTAAGCTTCTCCTCCTGAGGTTTAGTCATAGGACCAGGATTGGCTTCAATGTCACCTCCAAGAAGCAGAAGGCGCCGAAGGTGTAACGCACACTCGCGAACTGCTTCAGGGCACAGAAGCACGACAAGAAACGGATCATCTGATCGGAAGCTGCGACAAGGTAATTTGGAAAGGTAACCAACCTGTAGGACGAAAAAAGAGGTGCGTAAGCCTTTGGCTCTTTCATTCATCGTGCCTCCGTGCCCACTGAAGAGATAGTGCTGAATGCTTGGTCTTAATGCTTGCAGGGTAGATGACGTTGACGTCGCAGCTGCGCAGTGGTGGCATTCCAGGGGGCGTTCGATGCGCTCGGTCAGGTCCACGCAAGCTGTTGCCAGCAGGCGTGGGTCCAGGGCAGGGGCTGCGTCGCAAATTCCGTCCAAGGGCGGAAGGTCGTCCCACAGGCCAACCACCGACGAGCCGGCAACGACGACGATGAACTGTAGGACGAAAAAAGAGGTGCGTAAGCCTTTCGTTCTTTCATTCATCGTGCCTCCGTGCCCACTGAAGAGATAGTGCTGAATGCTTGGTCTTAATGATTGCAGGGTTGATGACGTTGACGTCGCAGCTGCGCAGTGGTGGCATTCCAGGGGGCGTTCGATGCGCTCGGTCAGGTCCACGCAAGCTGTTGCCAGCAGGCGTGGGTCCAGGGCAGGGGCTGCGTCGCAAATTCCGTCCAAGGGCGGAAGGTCGTCCCACAGGCCAACCACCGACGAGCCGGCAACGACAACGATGAACTGTAGGACGAAAAAAGAGGTGCGTAAGCCTTTGGTTCTTTCATTCATCGTGCCTCCGTGCCCACTGAAGAGATAGTGCTGAATGCTTGGTCTTAATGATTGCAGGGTTGATGACGTTGACGTCGCAGCTGCGCAGTGGTGGCATTCCAGGGGGCGTTCGATGCGCTCGGTCAGGTCCACGGAAGCTGTTGCCAGCAGGCGTAGGTCGAGGGCAGGGGCTGCGTCGCAAATTCCGTCCAAGGGCGGAAGGTCGTCCCATAGGCCAACCACCGACGAGCCGGCAACGACAACGATGAACTGTAGGACGAAAAAA